>NC_089654.1:2497500-2535000 GCF_037042795.1 Molothrus aeneus | reverse complement strand
TGTTGTCTTTAAGACAAAAAACTCAGGAAAGCCCACAAATGTTTCTGAAAAGACAAAGCCCTAAATGAATAAAACATCATTCAGGGTGCATATAAAAGAATCCCGAAGAAAACAATTCCAAGTCACCTCCACAGCAAGTTAAATCTCTGTTTTGCCTCAGGCAGGCATCCTATGGAAAACTCATAATGAGGGGATGAGATAACAGGGGTGGAAGGAGGCACAAGAGACCTGATCCAGCATCTCCCAGAAAACTTCAACACCTCTTCCCTAACCTAAATGTGTTTCATTATACAACTTTAATAATGAACTTTTGGTATATTCTGTGCACAGGAGCATATTTCCCATCCAGTTGTTACAGCATAATTAATATAATTAATATGCAGGAAGCAGGGGTTTCTGTGTGAATTTATATCTGATCATCCATGAGGTGTCAGGTAAGGCTAATGGTATAAAAATGCTGCTTTCTGCATAAACCACTCCAGTGGTGGGATACTACTACTACTACTACTACTACTACTACTACTACTACTACTACTATCATTATTATTATTATTATTAGTTCCCATTGACTCACAAGTCTAAATAATTCTGTGGTTCTGATTTCCTGGAGAGCCTCATCCTGCAATTGAAATGATGTGGGAAAGGCTGAGGGATCCCACTCAAGCTGCCAATGGCTCTGCATGGGCACAAGATCTTGCTCACCTGGATTAATTGGGCAGAAGGCAACAAAAAATATTGGTTTTCAGGAAAGCAGCTCTGGACTCCTCACTGCTTCCAGCTTGTGATGCAGCAAATTCTTCCTGGAGTGCCCAAATTGGATGGAAAAATCTGGGGACAGCAGCAAACCTGGGGGACAGCAGCATGAAATGCACTGGCCCTTTCCCCTCCTATAGATGAAAGAAAAATATTTAAGCTACTGAAATAAAAACATGAGTGGTCATTAAAGCTTGTGGAGAAGGTATTTATTCCCCATTAAAAAAAAAAAAAAGGTGGGAGTTGGAATTGAGCATTGCAAGGCTGCTCCACAAAGAAAATTGCTGCTTCTTTTGGCACCCAGAGGTTTTCCTGCTGGGACTTTTCCATCAGAACTTTGAGGTGCAGCATTTCAGATTCCTTTGCTTTGGCCATAGCTCAGCACTGCATGGTGTACATCAAGCCTCAGGAAAAAAAAAATCTGAGCAATCATGTTGTTTGTTAAAATGCTCCATCTCCATTTTACAAATCAGTGTTTAAAGTTCTTCAATATGCTAAGGAGATAAATATATTTCAATTTTTGGAAAGATGGTAAATGAAGAATTAACTGACTTAGAAGAAGCAGCACTAGTGGAGTCAGGTCTGAATTCATGAGCTTCAGCCTGATGTATCTCAACATAAAATAGCACCAAGCCTGATAATCTCATATTTTTGTTATTAGAGTTGTGTCTTTAAGTGGCATTTTTGTTGTCTCTACACACACTGACTTCTCCTGCAGTGGACAGGAGACACAATTAGGAAATTACCCCTCTCTGCCACATCAATTCTGAGCAGTGAAAGCAGAGCAGAGGAGTGAGGGAACACAGTGAGGACTCTGTTGTTAAGGTGATGGGTGACATTTCTGTCTGGCTGTCCGTGCTCCCGGGCAGACAGGAGCACATCTGCACAGATGTGAGGCAGGCCAGTCCCAGATGTGATGCTGTGCAGCCCAAGAGACATTTGACATTCAGGGTCACATCTGCTCCCACTCCTCCTATCAATGTTTGAGCCCAGCCAGGAGTGCAGGCCCCCAGCTCTATTTGAGTCCATGTTCTCCCCCTGTGCTCCTGATTTTTAATTCCATCTGGTTCTGAGCAAACACTTTTGCAATGAGGCAGCCAAAGCCCTGAAATAGATAAGAATCCCCTCTGCTGACCTTACCCCTGGTATCAACTGCAATATCTTGAGCCCATAATTTCCATCTTTCTGCTTTCATTCCCCCTCAAGACTTACACCTGGTCTTAATTGAATCCTTTTTCCTGGTTTTGTCCCAGTAACCATTACACCTGCCAGCATGCAGGCCCTGGCCAGGGAATCACTGGGGTTCAGGTTTAATCCTGATGGCAGCATGAGAAGGAGTGTGATTTTAGGGAAAACTGACAGCAAAGCAATGGCACAGGTGGGCTTTGGAGTGGGGGATGTTCAGGTTGAAGGATGCTCTGGAAGTGTGAAGATAAGGCAGAGAAAGGAATCTCATTCTGAATTATTCCTTTCTCCCTGCATTTGCTGGGAGATGTTTGAGCAGTTTGCACAAAGCCATCAAGAATAAAGAGGATTTTAGTTTTTGGTGAAGGCACTGAGACACAGGACAGCCCAGCAGCTTTGAACATGCCTCAGATTAAACAGTAATTAAAACATTCTGAGAAGATTCTTTCCAAATTTCTGCCTGAAGACTGAGCTGGTGGCCAGCCTATGAGTCAAAAGCCCCCAGGGCCAAGGAAGTGGCCACACACAGGAATTCCAGGTGGCACTGCCAGCACCAGGTCCTCTCCTCCAGGAGATTGGGCATTTCCAGCAGCAGTTTTGCTTCAGCCAGGGGCTGTTTGAGTCCCTTTGCCTGGCTCCTCCTTTCCTCAGCACTTGGAATCCTCTACATGGATCCAGCAGAGAGTCCAGGAGGAAGAACAAGTTCATGTCAAGCTGCTAAAATGCCAAGAACAGAGCAGGCCTGGCACTGTGGCTGCCATGGGTTGATAGCTGAGCTCATGTCCCTCCTTGCAGCCTGTCATGCTGTCACCTGCATCCAGCAGAACCCTGTTTGAATCTCCCTGCCACTGCTGACAGCTCCATCAGGCTGGGTGAGCTGTGTGCAGGCTGTGCCCCAGGCTGTCCCCCTGCCCCCGAGCAGCTCAGAGTGGCCCTGACAAGCCCTGACCCAGGCCCAGCCAGAGCCTGAGCACCTGAGAGCACCTTGCTGGGTGCTGGGGGTGCTCACCCAGTGTGCCAGGGTTTTGTCACATTTTCCAGCCCCTGGCTGGGTTCAAACCTCAGTGCACTGGGGCCAGGCCTAGGCTGGGGCTGTGCCTTTCCAAGTACAGATGTGGCACAGCTGGAATTCTCTGGTGATGCCTGGGAGAAGTCAGACAGAAAATGGTGCTCGTGTAGGAGCGAGTGCTCTCTGTCCTAATCCCAGGGCTGTGTTCAGCCAGAGGAATTTCACTGTTGGATCTACAGGAGAGAGGAAGCTCAGGAAAAGCCTTGGTGAAATTCTGGAAGCCCTTTCCTACAGACTCAGGACTTGCCAGAACATGGATTAAAAACAACCCTCTCCTTTTCCAGTTATCAGCTCCTGACACAAAGGGTCTGAACGTGTGTGTGAGACAAAGAGTGAAATCTGACAGTCTGAGTATGATGTAATTCAAGTATTTTGGTACAGCAAAATGGAAGAGAATTACTTTTCCTATTATCTTCTAAAAGTTATTGAAAATGATACGAGATATATGCTCCAGAAAAAAAAAAAGTGAAGTTTTTTTTTTTTTAAATACAATTTCTTTGGCAGTTTATTCATTCGTTATTCATTCACCCCCTTCCACGTTGTGAAGGCCTTCTATTATGAAACATTCTGTGAAAAAAATGAACAAAAAAAGTATACTACTTCTTTAAAATATATTGCAAGAATCCTCATTTCCAGATTTTTATTGCAGCACTAGCTGGTATTCTTGCATGCAGTTTTGTAATTTATTCTGAACATTCCACTTAAACCTTTTTTCAATAGCATGATTTTATTAGAGTCAGCTCACTGGACTTTCCCAAAAAGGTATTTAAGATCAAATAAAACCAGTGCTTGGAAAAATATCATTACAATATGAAAGCAGTTACAAAAACATTAGTACTGCAAAGTTTTATTTCAAATGGCTGAGCCTGCTGTACCCCAGGTTATTGCACTTCTACTTCCTCAGACACACTCACTGGAAAAATGGGAAAAACTGTCATCTTAGCAGTTTCTCAAAAAAAGCACCCAATTTCTAGGGAGGCAGCATTTTTTTTTCCCAGCCCCACCATTAATTAGAAGAGCAAAGTGTCCTTTGCTCCTGCATTCCGGGCAGGGGATGCACTCAGGGAGCTCAGTGACTCCCCAGGAGGGGATTTGGGAGCGCTGTGGCAGGGAAGGGTGGCTTGGGAAGGAGGGCAAATCACCCAAAAAAGGTTCATTTCAGCAATAAGGGGAGGCTGATCTTGGCCATATTTCACCCTGTGTGCCCCAGTGCTCCCAGTAACCACCAGCACCGTCCCCACTGGTGCTGCAGCTGGAAATGCTCCCAAACCCCCATCTCCCCACAGCCCATAGGGCAAGTATTTCCCTTTTCCAGTTGGTGTTTTCAGCCCAGAATCCCAGATTGGTTTGGGTTGGAAGGGACATCAAGGATCTTCTCATTCCAAGCCCCTGCCATGGGCAGGAACAGCTCCCAGCAGAGCAAAAAGAAATCAGAAAGGAGATGTTTGACAGCTGGCACTGGTAGGACTGGAGGTCAGCCTGCTCCTTGGTTGGTATTTTTGATGCATTTCAAATCTGGTCTTTTTGGAGGGTGTTTGTGCTTGTAACAGCCCTTTGAAAAATCAATGGATTTAGAAAAGTCCTTCAATTCAGCTAAATTAAAATCTGATCTAGAGTAGAAATGAAAATTCACCAATAAAATACAGGAAGTCTTCTTTGCTGTATCACAGGTTCTGTGACACAGCATTGTATTTTCTGTTCTTTGTATTTAATATTCATATTTATTTCATGGGGCAAATCTGAGGGGAAAGGAATCATTTGAATATTATCCCCTATTCCCCCTTTCCCAACCCTCTTCTAGGCTAATTTTTCCCAAGAAATACGTGGAGCAAAGCAGCACCAACACACTAAAGTTTGAAGATTTGGTGCTAGGTGTGGACTTTTAAATCCCCTTTTAAAACCACAAGTTACTGTTCATATTACTTTTCTAAGTAGAAATATGCTTAAAAAGTAAAGTCTTTATTGCTTCTTAAAAGGCGTAGTGCTCTGTGATAAATTCTCATATTTTGACTGTTAATATGTTTGAATGAAAATTATTTATACATTTTGGTGAGGTTGAATGGTTTTCATTTGATTGCTGCCTCTGGAAATGAAAGCAGAGTAGCAGGAAATTTACATGTCATGCTGTGATGTATATCCAGATTATGAGATGATTGTGCAGCAGATGAACACCAAGTAAAATCATTTGCATCAAACTGTGACAACTGCAATTCCTGACAAGGCCTCTTAGTTTTTTGGGCTATTATCATTGTACAAGAATATAATCTATTGACAGCAGGGCTGTTTAATACATTTAAAGGCAGACAGTGGAAGAAATCTTAACTGTTTTCATTCACCACTGCACAAGGGTGCAGATCAAAAGTGAATTATATTTAAAAATATGCATGTATGATGATAAGATGCATGACATTCATCAACCTGTTTAGTCATGGTTAAGCTGTGGTGGTGAACATCCAATATTACTGCCATATGTGGTCTGAAATAGAGACGTGAGACTGAAAATTATATTATTGCCCAGCAGCAGTGAATAAACAGGGGAAGGGATTCTTTCTTCATCTTTCTTAACCTTTCCTCTCCCATTAAATTCTGCCCCTTTGTACTTTTGGGGATGGATTTTGTCTTCACTGCAGCTAAGCAAATTGAAGCTTTTTTAATCTCCAGGAGTTTTATTCCTTGTTCTATTGTAAAAAGCATCCCTGTTTGGGTTTTTTTATAATAATAATAAAAATACTTTTCTTTATAGGATTTGTGATATCCACTGGCTCTGGACTGGGATCCAAATAAACTTTTTTTTAAAATTAGAATTAAATGGTCTATGCCTAAATTCTCTCTTTTAATACCTTAATTAATTTACCTTCATAATTTTAAAGATCATACCTGCACCAGTGACATTTTTCACCTCCTGGAGCTCCTGGCAGGGCTGAGTGATGTGACCAAGGCATTTCTGGGATATGGAAGGAGATTTTCTCCAGCCCCTTCAGCCCACATTCCCACTGGAAATCCATTCCTGCCTTTTTGCACTTTCTTCCCATGGGATGTTGGAAGCTGTAAAATGATGAGAAATAAAGAAAAGACAGTGTCAACAGTGAGGTAAATGCAGCTTCCTACAGGAAATCAGGATATGTTTGCAATGATCTGCCCTGCCACCATGCAAACTCTGTTTTTAAATTGACATTTTTTTTTCACCAAACTCTCCAAATACCCCTAGAGTTCCATCTTCTGCACAGTGTTTGGGATAAGGAGGAAGAGGAGTAATTCTCCTGTGGACTGGAAGGTTTATCATTTCTGCTTCAAGAAAAGGGGACAGAATGCCTGACTGGGGTGAGGAAATTTTACAGGTGTTCATGTTGGTGGCAGAAAAAACCAACATCAATTATAATAATGAACAACTGGGGTTTGTGTCATCCAAAGCCAGAGGGTCCTTGCCATGCATTATCAGATTTCTGCCCTCACCTGGAGAATGTTTTGTTGCCATCTAACTGTATCTTCTCCCTGCTGGATTTTCACTGGAGGTGCTCACATTGTTTCATCAGTGCTCAGGCAATATCAATTTTCTGGTTTTAACACTGCAAAACCGACTTTTATGATAAGAATGACGAGAATACAAAAAAATAAGAATACCATTAAAAAGAGTGAAAAGCTGTTTATGCATTGAAGCCATTTGGGGGCCCCAAGCCTTGTGGCTCCAGCATTCAGCCCACTTAGATCCCACTCAGGTGGCATTTTTTCATTTTTATTCCTAATGTTGATTAGTTTGGGACCAAAATTCAGCTCTGTGGGTCTGGATGATCACACACAGAGCATGGAAAGCCTCTGGGCTCCAAGAAGTTCAGCATTTCATTAAAAACTGGGTTGTTAACCCAATTCTCTCACTGGAGAAGTGTCAAGTTTTAATTTTTTCTGCCAAGGTGGGGATTAAATGCACAAGATGGAATTTCTTGTTGGGACTCAGATGTTTGTTAGTTCTTATCTCTGTCACAGTCTCACAAACCCTGAGTTCTGCAGCACTTCACTCTCACCAACTGAAAATGGAGCCCCATCTCTCTCTCTGCAAGGCCTTTTGAGGATAAACTGTCCAATTAAGAAATGACACCTGAATTATTTTTACTTTTAACTCAATACCCAACCATCCATGGCCACAATGGGGACTTTTTATCCAATTACACAAAACCACCCAAACCCATGGAGAAGAAGGTGAAGAAGAAGGTGAAGAAGATGAAGGAGAAGGTGAAGAAGAAGGAGAAGAAGAAGGAGAAGAAGAAGGACCAACCTTTGCTCTAAAACCTCCATCTTGCTTTATATATATATATCACTATATTCTAAATCCTTCAACTCTGAGTTTCCCCCATGTGATGTCGCACATTTCTATTCAAACTCCACACCCACAATCCCAGTTCTGTCATTCCATTTTGGAAGCTTCTCCACGGCCTCAGGTCAATGCAGTGTTTTTCTCTTGGGGGTCAGTGCCTGGCAGCACAGAAAGTCTGAAATTCTCAGCATCCAGGGCTCCAGCAGAGAAGGGGATGCCTCCAAGTCCTGCCTGGGATGACTCTGGGGGGCTGGGGCAGCAAGGCTGGAGCTCCAGAATGTTCCCATGTCCAGGATGGAGGTTTCTTCCTGCTTTATTTTGCCATTGGAGACATTTATTTTGCCACTGGTGCCTCAGTAGCTGAGCTCCACCCATCTGGGGGGCTTTCAAATGTCAGCCCAGAGCTGATGTGAAATCCAACCTGGTTTTATTGGAGCCTCCTGGTGCACCAGAGAAAAGCTCCAGATTAAAAAGTTATCAGCTTTATGATGTCGTCCTTTTTGGAGCTGAGGAGCAGCTGTTGCTGCATAACAGCTCTGAGCCTGATGAACATTTTGGGAGAAGGGGTAATTTTTAAATCAAAAAAAAAAAAAAAAAGAATGTAACTCTTCTGGCAGGAAATCTGGCCACTAACTTCATCTGACATGTGTAATAGAGTGTGAGAGTTTTTTGGGGACAGCACCATGCAAAGTAAAACCAAGCTGGTAATAAGCAACTTGGCATTTATTCTTTATGTAGGAATATTTGTTCCTCAAAGTCAGACTATGTGGAATATTAGCATTTGAATCAATTATTCAAGACTTTCTAGAGAACGCAAGGGGAAAAAAATCTTTTCAGCATTATAACATGACAATCTACAGGGTAGTAGAAAAAGAAGGCTGTCATTTTTTCTTCAATTACAAAAGGCAAATATTTATTATTTATAAGTATTCGCCTTGTATAGGCTTAAATGTTATTTATGAACCTGTTGCATAGTGATTTTCAATGTAACTCATTATTTTTAGCCTTAGGGTGTTGTAAAGGAGCATGGATATATTTAATGACACTCTGCTAGTCAGCGCAATTACACTGTAATCATTATGTAAAATGTGCTATTAATTAAACCAATTTCTAGTTAGAACATTCTCTTCTGCAGGGCTTAATCTTAATCTCTGGCAATCTTTCTCTCTGTTTTTCACCCATTAATTATATGATTACTTTTTAAGTTACATATGATAAAATATGTTTTTATTTTTAAGCTTAATCTGCTCAATTATTTGTATTTATCAAGCCATTTGCCTGAATTATTGAAAAGGCTTTATTTGCCAAACAAAAGGAAAGAGAAAAGAAACAGAAGCTCAGGCATTTATCTGGGAGTCAACAGTGGCTTGATGGTTGAGAATTGCTTCTGATCTTCTCTGTAGATGTTCCAGGGCTGGAATTAATTTCAGTTCAGAAACATTTCCTCTTCAATTCTCTCCTTTTATCCCAATTATCACAAAGAAATCTACACTTATTTTTTTTACACAGATGCAAATCTCCATATTCCCCCCCACTGGACTGTCTCCTTATTTTGTTAAAAGCAGTTAAACTAAAACATTGCTCAGTCTAAATGGAGTTGACACAAACACCAACCAAGTTGTTATTATTATTATGTCATTGTGGTGTTTTTCAGCTACAAATTAATGCTGTTAACAATCCCAGTTAAAATAATTACATCTAAATGTCTACCTCACTTTAGAAAAGGAAAGAATCACCTCTTTTTTAAGTCATCCTTCCTCTGCTCTGCAATGACCCCTTGTGGAAAAAATACTTGAAAAGAGGAGGAATCAGCTCTAAAGTCTCTGAATATTCCATGGAAATTCAATGTATTGTTCTTGCCAAGCCTGACAGTCAGGAGTTATGGAGAGATAAAAATAAGCCTGGAAAGTGTTGGGTAATTTTTTTCTGAATTCCCAAGTTTTGGGAGATCTTCAGTGCTGGGTCTCTTGTAGATCCTCCTGGATCCATGATGTCCAACCCTACCTGGCCGTGGTCTGTGTGGGAAAGCTCCTCTGCTGCTCAGCCTTTGCTGCAGCCCTCCCGAGGAATTGCTGTGTGACCCCCTGAGCTCCCCAGGGCTGGTTCCTGGGGGAGGTGGCCCCTCAGGTGCTGCCTTGTCCCATCCCCGGCTCTGAGGCTGTCGCAGGCAGCAGCAGATGAGAGGCAGATGGCCAAGGCTCCCAAAAATCATCAATCTGGTGCTCCCAGAGCAGCCACCACGGAGCCAGCTCCTTGTCACCGAGCTGAGAGGGGCCCAGCAGCAGCTCAGGGCCCTGTCCCCAAAGGACTGACACCCTCTGTGGTCTGGCTTTCACTGCAGGAGGGAAAAGCTCTGGGGAGAGGCTTCCCCAGCAGATTTGGGGAATATTTCCCTCACCTGTTCCACCCCAAGAGCCCCAGCTCAGCCAGAGCAGGCTCCTGGGGCTGCTCACTTGGGTGGTTTTGCTGTTTTTATGGAGCTCCAGCTTTGCTGGAAAGCCCTACAAGCCCCATTCCAGCATTCCCTGGTTTCTCAGTGTTGCCTGAGGTGGGAAAAGCAGCTGGAAGGGAGAGGAGGGCTCAGTCCCATCCTGCCTTGTTACAGCACCAAACCTGCCCAGGGCCAGGGCCAGGAATCCCCTAATGGAAAACCAGGAATTGTGGCTTTGGGACACAGTGCACACCCCCTGCCCAGCCCCAGCCTCATCTCACACAATCACACAGGGTGGGGAAACATTTAACAATAATACCTGCAGATATGAAACAGAAGAGGGATGATGAGATGGGGGGGGTCTCTGAAATCCCATTTTTCATCCCACTGAGCTGTTACTCCCCGTGCTCAGGGTGCAAACTACGCCTGATGGAGCATGAGAATTCTCAGTTAATTCTCCTCTTCTCCTTTCTAACTTTATTTTGAGGCTGCTCTTTGCTGGGTGAGCCCAGCCTTGTCTCAGAGGGAGCCCTGAGCTGGCAGATCTGGCTGCAGGTACCTTACAAAGAATCCCCAGCACACAGTTCCCTGCAACTCTATTTTTAATATACATTGCTGACCCTAATGATGGTCTATTGAGATGAGGGCAAGGAATGTCTGATCAAGTGGAGATTAATTTTTTACTGTGCTGTCTGGAAATGCATGAAAATGCACTCCTTTTTCTATTTAGACTCACAGGATGCTTTGATTGATTGACTAGTTTACAAATGAAGGTGATAAAATTAGGTTGAAGACCACATACATTTCTTAAAATGAGTCTGGCTGGTCGTGGAGACAATGAGGTTTGGACAGATTGTATTGCTGGTTTAGGCAATCTTCTGAACATGTCAAGATTTATAGACCTGTACTGTAATGTTACAATTGCAGCTCACTGATATAGGTTTCTTTGCAAATTCTTTCCCATTTTATTTGAAAAAGGCCATTAGAGAGTTATAGACTATTGAAAAAGCTTTTCCTTTGCTAACCCTTAATAAACTCTTCCAAACAAGGACTACTGCATTTTTGTATTAAATTTAGACCAAAATCTATAAAGCATGTTCTCCCAGGTTTGGATAATTTGATTATTATTATCTAAATGGAGTTATGGTTCCTATTGGCTTGCAGGAGCACACAGTAAATAAAAGGTAAGTTAAGGTTTGCACAAGATCTTAGGACACTGAGGATTTTTCACTCATCATTTGGATTACTGGATTTTGGGAATGGGAAGTATATTTCCCTAGGCTGAGAAATTACAAAAAATAAAATCCTCATAATATAGTGCTGAAATTAATGTTGCTTTGAGCTAGAAACGAATAACTGTTAATATTTCTTTATTCTTATTGTTGCAGAAATACCCACAGAAGCCTCGGGATTTTCTTAATAAAACAGACAAGGTTTACCAAACAAATGCAAACAGATGACGATGGGTTTCATGCAAAATTAAAAACCATGATGACATTAAAAATCATTACAAGAGAAGAGCAATAGATAAGATATCAAAGCTCTTTATGAATTAATAATAAATCCTATTTTATACATTTTGCCGTCAGACTAATGTTATCCAAGAAGTTTGTCAGCGGTGTCCTGGAGAGGAGGCCTGGCTACATTTTAATGGGAGCTCCCAGCTTTTGTTTTCATGCCTTTTCCACCTGAAATGTGATGTTTCCATGTGTTTGGAATGCTTGAGGATGATACACATCTCTCAACCCATAAATATCCTAAACCCATGGAACAGGCCTGGCTCCCTTTCCTGCTGGGGTAGCAGCAGAAGCACCAAGGGAGGTGCTGGGTGCCACCAGGCCCATCCGGCAGAGCAAAGAGGCTCCTTTAATGAAAACCCTGTGGGAGCATCTCCTCCTCCCACAGAAGCTTAGGGGTGAGAGGAGCAAACATTCCTTGAGCCTCCCTCCTTCCCTGGGCTGCCAAAAATGTGTCCTTTGTAGGGGTACAGCATAAAAACCCAACTCCAGCTGCCTGGGGCAGCTTCTTCCTCACCCAGCACCACCTCACTCCCAGCTGGGGCAGAGTGGCTTTTTTTCTTTTTTTTTTTTCTGCCAGGGTGGGGATTAAATGCACAAGATGGAATTTCTTGTTGGGACTCAGATGTTTGTTAGTTCTTATCTCTGTCACAGTCTCACAAGCCCTGAGTTCTGCAGCACTTCACTCTCACCAACTGAAAATGGAGCCCCATCTCTCTCTCTGCAAGGCCTTTTAAGGATAAAATGTCCAATTAAGAAATGACACCTGAATTATTTTTACTTTTAACCCAATAACCAACCAGCCGTGCCTGCAATGTGGACTTTTTTATCCAATTACACAAAACCACCCAAACCCATGGAGAAGAAGGTGAAGGAGAAGGTGAAGAAGATGAAGGAGAAGGTGAAGAAGAAGGAGAAGAAGAAGAAGAAGGACCAACCTTTGCTCTAAAACCTCCATCTCGCTTTATATATATATCACTATATTCTAAATCCTTCAACTCTGAGTTTCCCCCATGTGATGTCACACATTTCTATTCAAACTCCACACCCACAATCCCAGTTCCATCATTCCATTCTGGAAGCTTCTCCACAGCCTCAGGTCAATGCAGTGTTTTTCTCTTGGGGGTCAGTGCCTGGCAGCACAGAAATTCTCAGCATCCAGGGTTCCAACAGCAGAGCTCCCATTTCTCCACCTCCCAGGATCTGCCAGGGGGAGGATTTTCCCTGAATTAATTTACCTGTGCCTTCAGGGGGGATTCACTTCCCCCAGCCTAAGCACAGCACCCCTTCCATCAGAGTTCAGCCTTAACACTCAGCACTGGTGAGGATTTGGGAAGGAGGCGAGGGCACAGATCAGGACAAAGGTGGGGAAGACACATCCCTGCAGTCCCCACGGGCTCAGCTGCTCTGCCTGCAGGGTGAGTTTTGATTCTGAGTTACCCAGTGAAGGCTGTGAGGGGAGGAATGCTGGGAGATGTGCCTGGGAAGTTCCCAACTCCAGAAAATGACTCACCCAGCACTTGGATATTGACAGCTGCTGTTTCTCCACCAATCCAAGCTTGCAGCCAGCTCTCCACAGCTCATGGGATGCTGCTCTGGGGTTGCTGTTTCAAATCATCAGTTGTCTTTCTTTAAATTTCTTTAAATTTCTCTCAATTTCTCTTTCTTTAAAAGAATTTTGCTATGAGGAGAAACCAATAAATACCTGAAGTCTGAAACCAAGGACCCAGTGAGTGTGTGGGTTGCTTTTCTGTAGGGCTCTGACAGTGTTTTAAGGGTTATCAGAAGAAGGGATTTCTCAGGTTGCTGAACTAATCACACTTCACACCTTGCTGGTGATTTTTATTAAAAATTAAATCCAGTGCACTGAGGAAAAAGCAGCACTAAGCAACAGAACAAATGCTCCCTAAATCTAATTCTAAATATCTGATCAAAGATGAGCTAATTTCCTCTTCTTTCCTTAAAAACTAGATTGCCTATTAAAAACACAGCATTAAAGCAGAGGAAAAGCAAAGCTGGCAGATCAGAAAGGCTCTGATATTCCTGGCAGAACCATGGGCACTTCACTCTATCTATTCTAATGCACTTCAAGGCAGGTTTGCTCTCCTCACCACCCACTGTAATGGGAGCGACTCCTGTAATAGCTCTAAATGTTTTCTAGGAATGTCTGAAACCTTCCAGCAGAGGTGTTTAAAGGTTTAGCTATGTTTGAAATACAGCTATTTTTCAATCTGGCCAGCCAGCCAATCCAGGGGCCTGTGAGTATCCAAGTGTCTGCCATCTTTCTCTGATTGTCACTGGAAATAGACTGATGGATCACTTCCCTGTGTCACTGCTCCAGACTGGTGACAATCAGGGAAATGATTGTGTCTGCCTCTACACAGATCTGTAATTGATTGCCCAAACCCTAAGACTCTCTTTCCCAGTTGATATGATGGAACATTGGACTGAAATCACTCTCGATGAGGAGGAGTCAGGACCATTTGTTATTTACTTCTTTCCTTGCTCCTTCCCTGTGCCCTGCTGGAATTGTCCCACAAGAACACATTATGGTAATCAGACAGAATGTATGTATAGGAATCAATCAAAGGCAGAGCCGTCACAAGAGTTATGACATTACAAAGTCTGTTTGTAACTTTTGATTTATGGAAGATTTTCTGGTTTATAAATTGAGAGTGAGGCATGTTGGGATGGCTTAACCCTTGGACTTCTCAGTGAGGATAAGAAGCTGGGGAAAGGAATTAACTCAGGATGGGCAGAGCCAGTCTCCCCTTACTCATAATCACTCGATTACAAAATGAGACTAATGATCTTTGCTTTGGATTTCCAGCTTGAAAATCTTTTTGCATGAAAACAAAATGCTTTGCAGGAAAATAAATAAACACACATCCACTAGAAACCTTCCTAGGCACAGGCAACAAGCCTGCTCTCACTGCACATATGTTTAATTCCTGTGCTGTGGCACCAGCAGCCATCCAGCCCTGCTCCCCAAAACATCTGCTTAACTCCAGCTCTGGGCTCCATCCCATGCAGCTCGATAGGTTTTAAGCACACACTTATCCTCAGGCTTTAGGAGCTTTGCAAATGCTGGTGAACTTAAACATCTGCTTCCTGTCACTTTGCTTTCCACCTCTGCACGGTCCCACAGCCACCAGGTCTGAGACTTGGTTTTTAAACAATTCTCAGCTACACTGACATGGACAGAACAGAGGCACCAAGACAAGGCAGAGATGAGGTGGGGCCTAAGTGTAGTATAACATGCAAAATTAATGCTACAAAGGTGTGGAAAATATGTATATTTAACAGTTTATATTGTTGGTTGTTTACCTCTCAGGAGATGTGTGTGTGAATTCATAAATGGCTCAGGGTACACAAGAAAAACATATATATATAATTTATAATTTATAATTTATAATTTATAATTTATAATTTATAATTTATAATTTATAATTTATAATTTATAACATATAATACATATTATATATATTATGTGTTCTATTTTTATAGATATATATTATACATTATATATATTTTATATATATAATGTGATATATATATTGATATATATATATATATATGAAAATTTAAACTTGAATCTATTTATTTTATTCTCCAGTCTAAATACCTGCATTATCCTTTTGATGTTTTAAATATATTACTTTTTGGTCTAAAATTGCATTTGAAACTCTCATCCCCCACCACACCCCTGTCTACCACTAACTCTTCGTCTTCCAGGACTTCCCACATCACCTCATTTCTAATTGGATCACCTCTCTGTTCCCTGATTTCATTTCTGATTTGATGCTGTCTGAGATAAGCAGTTGTTTTGCAGGGAGAAAAGTGTTTTTCCATGACATTTTGCTTGAATGCACCTTCATGAAGCAGGCTGTGTTCAAGAGCTGCTCTGCTCTGGGTGGGAATGGATTCCAGCAGGATACAACAGCCCCTGATGGTGTCTGTGCAAAGGTACAGAACCCAGGAATGTGAGAAATGGATGTGCTGGTCAACTTCTGTCTAATTCAGATCCAAAACTGCATTCTGTCCCCATGCAAAACATTATGGAAGTTGCTTTTCAGACCCTTGGCTTGGTGAGATGTATCCAAACCACTGGGAAGTCCAAGGCTGGAAACATGAGCTGGATACCCATCACTTTTGGTGGGAGGTGTTGCAGCTTTTACCACTTCAAATGTTCAGAGGCCCAATGGGCAGAGCCAAGAGCAGCAGCACTTCCCTTCCTGGGAAAGGCTTTGGGGGAAAACACAGAGATGAATCCAGGGTGAAGCCACATGGCACTAAATTCCAGATATAAAATTGGAGATGCTTCGTGGGATTCAGTGGGATTAGAATTTAATTTTTTTTTATTTATTGTGGCAACAGCTTAGAGTTTTGGTCAAGAACCAGAGAGCTGCATGAAACCCTGCACAAAGAGGCTCCTCAAAGACAATCCCAAAACTTGTGCTGTGGGTTGCAGTATCACAACTCCAGCTTTAAAAGTCACCCCTAAGAGCAGAATTCAGCTCTTCACACATTCCAAAACTTGCATAATTTTCAAATATTTACCTGCTAATCTTCACTGTGCAATATATTTAGCCATTCTGCTGACAGCTGTACTCATTTTACTGGCTAATGGCTAGAAGAAATCAGGTTTTCTTTTTAATAGCATGGCAGACCTTCTCTGCTTAATCTCTTCCTTCAGCTTCAAACTGAAAGCTAATCAGATTGCAGATCCCACTGGGCACACTCTGTGTTTTTTTAATACATTAAGAAACCTCTATCACTATCACTGGAAAACTTAAAAAACCATTTAAAAACAAAAAAGAGGAATAAATGAAAATGTTATGAACCTGGAAATGTTAATTAAGCCGTTTTCAAAGAAAAGGCTTTTGATTCAGAATAAAATGCCATGTCACTTATTAAGAATTAACATTTTTCCCTCAAAAAAAAAGGGTTCAACACAGAATTCAGAATCATTAAAAAATTTAAGCCATATTAATGGATGCTATGAAGTTCTGCTGTAAACTGCTACAGGCAAGCTAAGTGTCAAATAAAGGCCTGGCAGAATATTTTAATTGATGCCCCTGTGTCAGGATGCCACCTTTGATCTTTTATAGGCCTCTCTCACCCTCATGGACAATGCAACAGAAAAAATTCCTTCTTATCATCATTATTTTTATCTTTCTGAGAGTGTTTTCTCTGATAATTCACACACACACAAACTCTTGCATCACCCTGGCAGGGTGGATCAGGGACAACCAGTGATTTAGCAAATCTTGGGTGAGATCCTGATCAGTGAGTGTCACATCCTCACACCAGGCTGGGGAGCACTGAAAAATGTCCAGAGAAAATACAATAAAATAAACTAATGGCCAGAAAAACAATCGCATCAGAATCAGCAAACAAAAAAAATCCCAAAACTGCAGCATCAGGATAATTTGCTCAGTGCAGGTGTGGCATTGTCAGAGTATTAACCAGAATATTTTCCTCTCCCACAGCCTGTGATCAGGGCACTGTTACAAGCTATGGAAGAGAGGAGCTGCTCCCTGTGATATTTCATTTTTTTTGTTAGCTTGGGGTAGTAATGAACAAGTCACAGCCAAGTGAATTAATCTCCCTGGCTCTCCAGAAATGAAACTTCATGTACAGCAATTTGGCTTTCATTGCTTTTTCACTGTGCCCTTTCCCTAAGATTCTTCATAAAAAAGTAAAATTAAATTAAAACCAGTGCAAAGCGTGTTTTAACCGCTCCGAAAATGCTCGTAGATTTTCCATTAGGCACACACTCATTCCAGCAGCATGGCAAAGCAGGAGGCTGTGGTAAGCACATTGCAATGGTTCACAGTTTTCAAAACAGATCTTGTGGGTTAAATTAACCTGCCCTGGGTGTGGGGGGTCCATGGCAAGCTGGCATTTATGGCAACACCAGCAGGAGCAGCCAGAATTCAGCTCTGCACCAAGAAATGCTCCAAGAAATGAGGAGCAACCAACAGTAACTCCTGACCTGACCACATTTGAGACACTTCCAAAAGACCTAAAGGCTTCTGCTTCTCTTGCCCAACCTGTTGCTGGGTATTCCTGTGATTGTTTTTTATTTCAGTTTCATTTCTTACTCTGCTGTTTCCTGGAATATTTAATTGCTCCCCACTCAACAGCTCATTTAAGCCCCCACTCACCTGTGAGCAGGTGAATGATCCTGTTAAGCACAGACTAAATTCCGGTTGTTGGAATGTGTGTTCATTTAAGCCCTGACCACCACAAAATAAGAAATGTATATTTTAATAGTTAGTTAGATCAATTAACCCTCATTAAACCAGTTGGTGCTTCATCAACATAAACCAAATATAATAAATCTCTTCAGAACCCCACTGAATATTGAGTAGATGCCAATTAATTAAAAACGTGGTATTAGCAGTTTACCAATGATGGCACAAATATGTATCTATATTACATCACTGTTAATCTCTGTAAATATGTTTTTAATAAGCTCGTGGTATTTAGTCAGCATACAATAACTGTCTCATTAAGCTTAAATTAAATGCATGGTTAAGCATATTAAAAACACTTAATTTAAAGCATTGCCAACATTCTTCATATCAGTTCCCAATGTGGTTACAGTTGCTCAGGGTTTTAGAGATTCTGGCAAAATTGGTGGCCCTGTGACTTTCTCCCCAGTATTTATTAAGAGTCTGAGTTATTTAATGCTCTAATTTTATAAATACAGAGCCAAACAATCCATGTAAAGGAGACTGAGTTTTATTAAGGCAAGAATACTCATGTGCCCAAGCTCCAAGCAGACAAAATGTTTTGTAAAAAAATAAAACAGAGACTTTAATAATAAAAGAAGGGGGAAAAAAAGGGAAAGGCCTCTGTTGGAATAACACTAAAGAGAGCGTTGCTGATTTTTCATTTACGGATAGCTGGAGACATGAACACCTTTGCCTACGGCTGGTGCATTGCTGTGCCCAGCAAGGAGAGGGATCCACAGCCCCGGGGCTCCGACGGATCCGCGGGGAACCCTGGCTTTGTGTACCCAGCAAAGCAACGCCAGGCAGGCACAGCCACTGCTTTTACTGCTCTGTGAGGTCCCTCCTGGAAGCCCTGGGTAGCTGGTTATGTCACAGAAGTTATTTAAAACACACATGAAACGGCAGCTAAATCAAGAGTTTCCACGTCTTTTTTCCAAAGCAATGAAATTCAGGACAAACACTCTACTATGCATGGAGATCACCACCTGGGGGGTAGAACTCTTCATTTCACACCCTGTCTTTCCAAATGGAGCTCGAATGAAGTCATGTGTTTTATTCATTTTATTATTTCCTGGGCTATTTATATTGGCATTTAGAAAACATACGGCAGAAAATTCAAATTTACACCAATGCTCTGCACTGCTGTACTGCCATCCATGTAATGAGCTCCAAAGGCTTTATGAACTTGGCTGCACTTAAGCCTTATATTCCACACTGGACACTTCATAATAATGCAGGAATAAATAGCAGCAGGAACAATGCTCAGGGTGACTCTCCGAGGTGCAGGAAATGAGGGATGGGACAGTTGCAGAATCACATGTTAGGAAAGCTCTGAGAGTTTGGTGTTTCCAGCCAGCACCAGCAGGAGATGCAGCACTTCTCCCCCCAGAAAATCAGAGCCCATGAGGTTTGTCACAGTTTTGTGTGGTGTTTGTGAGAAGGGGAGATCTGGGATTTCTGTGGCTGGGCTTTTCTCATTGAGGACATCCTTGATACTGAGATGTCCACAGACTCCTCCTGCTGAAGAGATCCCCACAAACCTCTGGATGGAGTTTCTCACCTACAGCCCCTATTTGCTTTTTTAGTTTTGAATTTGTAGCATTTCACCTTTTTCTTCACTGATACAGCATAAAATTGCAAAATCTGCTTCCCTGCCATGTGCTTCCTGCTCTCAGCTGAGGCTGAACTGCCATGGTCTGTGAAGTTCATGAACCCCTGCAGAGTCTGAGCACACTTGGATTGGTTCCTGCTCTATTACAGGAGTCTGAGCAAGCCAAATTTTCTGTGAGTTTAATTTTCATTAATTGTGTACACCTCAGTCCAACTGAATCCAGCTAAGATATTCCAGTTCTTCTGACTGCACTGCCCCATTATTCTTTGAACCAGCAAAAGCCAGTGTCTTTCTGAAGGATGATGAAATCCATGGGATGCTGGATGGACAGGCAGACAGCTGGCCAAAACTGCTTGAGGTGTGGGGATTCTTACTAGGATCAGTCAATTCTGAAGATTTGTATTATTCAGGTAACACAGATTAAGGTTTCAGTTCAATACTGGAAAGTTGGCCTTTTGCTTTTTGTGAAAACATATCAGAGAAGGAAGAAGAAAAATTATCAGGGAAGTACAGTCAGAACAGAAATAGGAAATGCCATAAAAAACCAGGAGATTGAATATGTTGTGTTTGCTCCTCTTCAGCTCTGTTACAGCCACTGCACTAAAATCCCCTGGCTTTGCCCTGAGAGTTTTCCTGCTCAGGGGAGGAAGAAAGAGGAGTTCCAGTGCTGGGCCTGTGGCCTTGATTCCCACCCCTTCCAAAGGCTGAGTTGGAATCAGTGGATTCTCAGTTGCAGCAGCAGATTTGGCACAATTCCCTCTAAAATCCTTGGGTGTCTCTCAGTACCTGGAAGAGCCATCCTAGTTTCCACAAACAGGATCAGCTCAGGGAAGCTGGGGGAAGGAAATGTCAGCAGCATTCCCACTTCTGTATATATTATTTTTGTAAACCTGAGGTGCAAATTGTTTGTAGAATCTCAATTACACCCCTTCTAATATTGTCATGTGCAATCAGCTCACTATGAAAACAGGGCTTTCAGAGGGTAAGAAAATCATTTGAACTTGTGATCTACAATGGATTTGAATATTCAGATAAGGTCACTGGTCAGAGCAGGGGTGACAGCTGTGGTCAATAAACAGGTTCAGTGAGACAAAATCTTTTTGTCTGTGTGGGAATAGCCTGAAGAAGAGAGGTCCTCAGGAGGGATCAGGGAGATCAAATTGAGCTGTGTCACCACTTTATTTGCAGGATGCTCAGGAAGCCTTTGGTGTGGCCACCAGGCCAGGCTGCTGATCCTGCTGACAGTGTCACTGCAGTGCCACCAGGTCAGATGTTCTGCTTGGCTGTCTGATGCAGAGCCATGGCTTGTTTGGCTTCCTGCTGATCGACTCCTGACAGGCCACAGGCAGCCTTGAACAAAGCCAACTAGAACAGAAAAGTGATTCTAAAGTCCCCAGTTCCTGGGTGCTCAATGTGACATCTCTCTGCAGAGCCTGATTACCAGAAAAAGCTGAGATGTGGCTCCTGGCAGTCGTGGTTCTCTGTGTCATGGCTGAGCACCCAAAATCAGGACAATATTTTAACATCCTGGCTTTCCTTTCAACATCAGTGAAGAATCTGGCTCCTAATTAACTCCAAGCCAGAGCACTGCTGGGAATGCAGTGGTGAGCACGAGCAGCACAGTTAAGATTACACTTAAGAAGCTAAGGATGATTAACCTTTGCCTAGGTTATAAAATGCCCCATTTAAGAACTGTTGCTACTGAATATATCAGCTGGATATCAATTGGATTATTGAGTGAGAAGTTATACTTGATGTTTGGGATGATGATATATGGATGGTTACAAACTGTTTATGAGAAGTGGGAAAGCCAATAAAAGATTAATGCAGATTTAAATGGATTTTCCCTCTTTGCCTTTTTCTGGGTTAATTCATGCAGATGGAAGGCAGTTTTCACCCACCTTAGGAAGGTGCCACCTTTGGGGTTGCACTAAGACACATCCTGCTGCTGTTATCAATCAAATTACACTGGGCCCAAGTGCTGACATTTAGTTTTTCATCTGCATTTCCACAATTCCTTTGTTTTCACAAGTTCAGGATAAACTTTCCTGAGAGCTACTGAGAGCAGGTTTTCAGTATGAATTAAACTTCTACAGGCTCTAACTGAAGGCAAAATCCTCAATTTTCTGACGCCAAGCTGTGGCTTCAGCCTGTAAAGCTTTGTTCCACCGCAGCTTGAACAGACACAGATTTACCTGCCAGAGGTGTCAGACTCCAAGGAACAGTGACATTTTGACTTTGGGGCTAAAAGTGCTGCTTCAGTGGCCTGGGAGCCCAGTCCTGACCCTGCCACTGACTGGAGGAATTCATGCAGAGTGAACTGCACTCGTGTTTCTCCTCACAACCTTTTCCTACCTAGGGGAAGATCCTCCCACTTTGTGCTCGTCCCCAGGACTAACTCTATTTCATTGGCTTTGTTTCATAGCAGAACTGATTCCCCCCAGTGAAAACAAAACCCAAAACCAACCAAACAAAACCAAGGATAATGATGGCACTGTGATGATCAGGTGAGATTTCCAGTTCTCCCAAAATCCAGGAAGGGAAATTTTGGTTCAGACCCATCTCTGCTAATATGTACAGCCTTAAAGCCTAAAGACAAGACAGTCTTCTTTCAAATTTACAACAGCCTGTGTTTAAAAACCTGACAACCCCAAAATGGGCTCTCCATAAACCATAGTGGCACAATTCCTGCAGCTGTAATGTAGGTTGTGTCAGCATTTCCATTATACTCTACACTGCTATTTTTCAGGGGTTTAGATCTTGGCTATAAAAATCCACCTGGGCTGGAGAGTTGGCAAGTTGGAATTTCAGCAGGGGAATTAATTTTTTCAACTAAATAAAAATTCCCTTAGAACTCTAGACGGCCTAGACAAGCTGTGTTTGAGGGTGCTCCTGTTTGCTGTGGTTCCATTCATATTTTTCAAATTTCATCAGTATTCTTACCACCTGTTTTACAGCTCAGTAAGTAGATTCATTTTGGCTGGAATGCCATCCCACCTCTGGAGTTTCACAGCTAAAATTATTCTGGTCCCATTCTACATAGATAGATAGATAGATAGATAGATAGATAGATAGATAGATAGATAGATAGATAGATTTTCTTTTTTACAATTTTTTTTATCTCCCTTATCTTCTGCTTTCCTGAAATCTGTCAGTCTCTGGAACTACAATATTTCCCATCATTTCCTATTTTTGTCCCATTGTTTGCACACACAGCAAAAATTCTCCCCAAGGCCTGTGGTTGTCAGATCCCTCTGTGGATCTGCTAAAATCCATTTTTCCAGCATCTCTAGATTTGCTGCTATTTGGGTGCCTAACTGCAAGATTTTGGGAATCTTTGCCATTTTGTTTTCCTGGAAGATTTCTGGAAAATATTCCAAACCAAGACCCACCTCAGCCTCATTTAGCAGTGTCTTGTAATACCTATTTTTCTTCTACACTGCAAGGGTGAGCAGGAGGCTAAAAATCAGGAAAAAAGGAACAGGAAATAGAGACGAGGAAAGCTCTCAGATTCACTGATAATTTCAGGCAAGATAATGCTCAGAGTGTGTTATATTTATTTTCCATTGATGACCCTCAGATGTTGTGAAATTACCACAACTGTAAGGATGGGGCAGTGATCTTAATTTTCTCCCCATTTAGTTTGCAGGAAGAGGTTAAGATAAATCAGAAACACTAAAAGCAAGATTGACAAATAACAAGCTATTAAATTTCATTATTAATCATTTTTATTTTAATGATGCCCCTATTCCTCAGTGGTTGATCATGAGGAAGGACATGGATGGAGGGAACACAATGCAAGCACAGAGTTAAGTTGTCCCTTTTGATAAAAAGGCCACATTTCACAACTAATCACAGGTCAGTAATTTGGAAATAGTCCTGGATTCCCAGTGGAATGTCCAAGAAGCCTCTTGGCAGAGAGGATGGACATTCCACCATGATCTTGATGCCTCCTTACACTTCTAAATCCCACTCTTCAATTTGAGAACAACGAAGATGCTCCCACCTTCCATTAGATTAATATTTGGCTTGATTTTGGCACTGCCACCATTAGGATATTTCATTTAGGTAAAGGCTCTAAATCTCCTTTTCCCTGCAGCAGCCCTCAGTGAGTCCCAGCAGTGCTGCAGGTGTGGAAGTGAAGGATTGCTGTGTGGAACTCCTGCTGCTGAGCTCTCCACTGAGCCCTGGCACAATTAAATTTGCTGTGCAAGGTCAGGATTTTGTCTCCAAGGCTGGAAGAGACGAGTCAGCAGAAACTCTTCCAGGCTCTGCTCACTGGCCATGGAGAACAGCAAGGGAAGTGCTTGGAATAATGAGCTCCTCAAAGCCTGGGATAGTTTATGTCTGATTCATCAGGCAGTCAAAATGCAGCTCCACAGCCAAGGAACACATTTTTTTTGGAAGGGATCTACTGCTAACCAGAGGAAGGATTGCTCTCCTGTGTGGCCACAGACCTTTGGCAGGTGTGCTTGGGCTGCCCTCAGAACAGGCAACATCAGGGTGGGATTTATTTAAATTCCTCCCAGATTACAGCCCTAGGTGAGCCTGTGCTGCTGCTCAATGGGATCTTCTGTCCCTCAGTGCCTCTCTGGATCTGGGCGAGTGTTCCAAAGCTGAATTAACCCCTTGCTCAGCCCACTCTCCTCACTTTGCTCCCACCTGGACTTTTGGGATTGCACACCACTCGCGAGCAAAGGAAATCTGCCCATCTTTCACCTTGAATTTCCAACCAAGACCACAAACTATGTAAATGAGCAGCTTTCCTCTGTCTCCTCTGCTGTCTATATAGATTTTCCAGCACCACAGCTATATTCCATAGAGCTGCATCTCCGTTCACTTGGAACGGATGGAAAAACCTTTCCCATTAATGGCTTTCACTGTGTTGGAGACTCACAGTGCAATAAAGCTGCATTTCTGTTACTCTAACAAAGTCTCAGCCAGAATTTACATAGAAGGCTGGTGGAAAAGCATTTAGATGATGGGAGAGGAGAAAGTTAGGCTGGACAGGATGGCAGCAGGGTATGAAAGTGATAAATAGAGAGTGGGGAAGGCACAGGGAACATGGGCAGGTTATTACTGACAGCAGGGCAGGCAGCAGAGAAAAAATGAAGTGGAATTTTACTGGATCCCAACTTTCCCAAAATATCTTTACTCACAGGGCTGGACTGCAGGTTTTTCTGTGTTTCAGAAGGAAAACTAAAATGCTGTAGGATATAAATGGATAGAAAAAGTCTTTAGGGGAGCTGCAAGCCAACCCACCGAGCTGGAGAGACAAGGCAGGGGAGGAAGACAGGGCAGGAATGCAAAGGCAGAGCTCAGTGGGACTGCCCTCACCTGGAGCATAGCCTTGTGTTTATAACCAGGAATTTTTAGCACTCAGGATAGCTCAGTGCCTTGCTGAAGAGATCCTGACTGCCCAGAGACCCTACATTAATGGGGTCATGATGGCAACAAGCCCCTTTGCCACTACAACCTGCTCTGCACAGAGGGATTCCTGCCTGGAACAGAGTCACTGCCATCAGCAAGGCTTTGTGGAAAGGGACACCAGCAGCTGCTGATGCCATGGAAACCAGACAGGAGCAGGTGGGGAGGGCTACAAAGTCCAGAGGTGCCAGAGGAGATTAGGGAAGTCACAGCCTTGCAAACAGCCCCTCTTACTCATGCCAGCAGGTGGCAAGAGGTCGTGGTGAAAGGCTCCCCTTGCCCTCGGAGCACCTGAGGTGAAGAGAAGCAAAGATCTCAGAGCTGATCACACAGACAACAGTTCCAGCATCAGTGGGTGGTGGAAATCACTCCAGACAGGGGGTGAAAAGCAGCAGGTGATGCCTGGGGCCAGCCCTGCTGATCTGTGAGTGAAAGAGCCAAGGGCCCAGCACTACAGGTCTGTTGGTCCTCACTTGGAAAAAAATCCAACCTAAAAAACTCCAAGAGAGATGACAACTTCAGGGAGCTTTAGAGGTTTGCTTCAAGCTAAATAACAGGAGAATGAAGGGAAGCATTGCTAACTTGGCACTTTTGTGAAGGTTGTCTTTCCTAAAGCAAAAAAAAAAGGCAATTATTGCCAAGTGAATATTTCAAAAGTAGTGACTCACCCATCACCTTGCACGATTTTGCTGTTCACAGGTTATTCAATGGAACTCGTGTCTGCGTACAAACATAATCATTACTCCTAATTTCTATCCCCCATTGGTAGGCAATCACTGTAGGCCAGCAGATCTTTTCTGTACAGGTGTAATGATCTGGGGTAAAGCTGCAGCCTGACTGTCAATATCTGCCACTCCAGAGCCTTCCTAAGGCAAGGGAGGCTTCCCTGGAAAGCGGACACAGAGATCCTGGGACTGGGCTGCACCCGGCCATCAGTGGGCTCCATTGAGTGGCCACCAGGAGCCCCCAGAACCTAAAAAGCCCCTCCAAAGGGCACTGCTGGCATTTCAGGGCTGTCCAAAGTGTCCCTAAAGTGGCTGTGCAGCTGACAGGTCCCTGGTGGGAGGCAGGCCCTGCTCTGCTGCAATCGTTGCTCTCACCGTGCTCTGCGATCACCAAGATCTGCTGCCAGCAGAGATGGAAGATGTCAATTCATCCTCCTTGCTCCTGGTTTTCCCCTTTTAAGGGTTTTATACTTTTTTTTTTTAATTAGCCAGCACTGGTGGAAAGGCCCTGGTACTTCCACCCTCTCACAGAAAGAGATTCAACAGGCCCAGGTCAGAAGCTGAATTTCCCTGGTGTTCCTGCACTGAGTGCAGCCTCTCCAATTCCCAACAGCTGTTTCCTGTTACCCCTGGCTCTTCCCACATGGGAATGCAGCCTGGTTTCCATGTTTCTCTCCCAGGGAATATTCATTTTACAGAAGACCTGTGCAGCTTGTTGTTAGGCCGGGAACACCAGTCAGAAACTGCAGCTCAAGGATTCCTGTTATTTTATAGCATTTGCTTTCCCCCTGTAACACAAGTGGATGTTGGAGCCAGAGGCAGCAGAGACCATCATCCACCACATTTGTCACCAAGCTTGATAGATAGTATTCCCAAGCCAATGCCATAAATGCTGTTTGGAAATTGCAAAGCCAGGCTGCTGCTGCTGCTGGTCTGGCCAAAAAGAATTAATTTATAATCATGAATATAAATTTCATAGATAGTATTATTGTCATTCTGCTTTTGAGTTATAGGACATATGGGGAGTGGCTTGTGGAGCAGAAGCAGTGTCACCATAATTCAGTGTAATTCCGTTGACGATCGTTCGATCCATCACGCGGCCATAAATCAATCAGTTCCCTGCATTAAAGGGACAGACCTCACCTCTCAGAAGTTGGGGGGAGGATTGGGGGCTCCAGGTGCTCCTGGTTGTGCTGACTAAGGCTGGGTTTGTGGCAGCAATCAGCCCCACTCCATGGAAGGATTTTCACTGTACTCTCCTCGCTGAGTGATGTTTTCCCATGTGACTCCACGCACGTTTTTTAAAAACCCCACATCATTCATCCAGATCCATCTTCCATCTCCCTGCCCTCTGCTGCACATTAAATTACTGGACTTCCTAAATGAATGATAGTTGACAAACTACAGTAAACTTCCTGTCCTGACTGAAATGACATTAATTCAACCAGAGCCCAATATATTCAAAGGTCTCTGAAATGCCATGAATTAGGGAGCAGATCTTTTCCATTAATGTGTCCCAGTCCCTCCCAAAGGCTACTGGCCTCAGGGAGAAATAAAAGCCAGCAGAGCCTCGGTGCCACAGAGCAGGAATGAAATGGCTTTGTGAGCACACTGCTGGGAAGGGGAGTGCAGGATGCTCTGCAAGAGCCCCCACAACCATGGAGAGGCATTTTGGGAACAGAGTTAGAGGGTTAAGCAACCCTATTGTTCCCCTAATGGAAAAACATGATTATTCATGGGACAGCCACAGTGTGTGGTTTGCCAATTACCCAATCAAGGGCCACGCTCGCTCAGCCATGAGTGAGGGCAGTGCCCATAATATTTTATTGCCATTAAGCCTCAACTTTGCATGTTTTTATATAGACTATAGGGTGTTTAATAGCCATGCAAAGCCATGACTTCCCTGCATACATTACAGCTGGGCAGAGGAGGATAAATCCTACCTCAGGCTGCCCACACTGACCCTTCCTGCACAATGGAAAATGTGCAGCTGTGCAAAACTGGGACACTTGGAGTTGGCCAAGTGGTTCTTGTGTGCAAGGTCTCATCTGTTCCGTGAAAATGCTAAAAAAGTTCTGCAGGAGACTGTCATGGAGCTGAGAGCAGGAACAGAGCATTTGGGTTGAAATAAAGATGTAGGTTTTTAAAATCAGGAAGGAAAATGACATTTTTAAATGTCCCGAAAAGTAAACAGTAATCAAAATGGTGAAGATGATGCAATGCTTCTGGAAGAATGAGATCTAAATGCATTCCCATGGTTTAGTGACAACCACTCTGTTTTGTAATTGCAGAGAATAATTTTTTGGCTGCTGATATCTTCAGAGACAGGGTCAAGCTGCTTTCCCTGTGGGTCAGGGAAATGTCTGTGCTCTGAGCTCCACACCTGATCAGTCTCATGTGAGGACAAAACCCATTCCCAGTGGAAACTTGGATCAAAGATCTCTGACACCTGCCACTGTTACGGTTGGTTGATTCACCAGTAGCTTTAAACATGAAATTTTACTGGTATCTATTTATTTATTTGTACCCTGATATAATTGTGCATATTCACATTTGCTAGTTCTTCTATTTCTATGAAATATCTGTGGTTTGAGCTCTGCCTTCCTCCTCAAGAATGAGACAATTACAATCCTTGACTCCCCTGGAATGCCAGATTTTTCTGCTCCTTCACAAAGTGGATCCACTCAGTGGTGTCAACTATTTTTTGACTTTGATAAAAATGTATTGAAAGTCAAGATCATCTCTTAATAGTTCACATTTCTATTTAATAACCTGCTGCAATGTCAAAAGATACAACCATCAGATTGCAGTTCCAAGAAGTATTATGCACTGCCATCCTATCTATTGATGCACATCAGACATGTCCATGTTATTCCATATTCTGTCCTTTCCAAAGGAAGGCTAAAGGAGACAGAGGGTGCAGATCTTGTTAGGTGCAGCCTCTGACACTATCACTATCAATTGTCTTTTCCTAGCACTGATCATCACCTCAATTATCTGCTGTCCAGCCTACCTGATAGGTTTTTGCAAACTATAACTCTTCTGTCGATGAACATGGAATAATGACAGCTCGGGGCAGATGGACGGAATACAAAAGAGATAAACCCAAAATGTGAGACACAAACACAGGCAAACATCCCCCTGTGCCTCCAAATTCATCAAACAACCACACATTTCTGCTCTCTTTAAATCCACCTTACAATATGCAGCCAGAAAGGGCCGAGTTTAACATGCCCCACATGGCTCTGTTTTCTTTCCCTCTTTTATTTCACTCCCAAGCCTGGGAAATGAGCAAAACGTCCTGGAATACACAGAATACAGTAGCAAACCCCACATTTTCAAGTAATATTTGGAAACTCATTCATGAACTGTTATTGTATCCTTAAATAACAGGAGAAAAGCCGTTTTGTAAAAGTCTGTTTGGTCTGATTTTAATTTAAAGCATTTTTTTTAATCATTCCAATACAACAAGCTTGAGCCAAGGACGGAAAAAATCAAAGAAAAACTTGCAGGCAGTGAGCTGCTGCTGTAGCTGTAGATTTTCCCCAATTCAATATTCCCCACAACAGGAGGAAATGGATTTTAGTGCAATATTAATTGAAGTTTTGCCAGTATAAGGTTCATGAGGTTAATTCGAAAAGAATACATTACCAATATATTTATAGCATTTAAATAAATTAGGATTGCACTTCACACATCCATAACAGCTGTTAAATAATATTTTTATTCTATGTAAATTCTATCCATTCATCTCTGTTGTATAACAAATGACCATAATTATGGTGCTTCATTGGTAGGAAGGTCATTGGTAATCTTGCAATTTCTCATTGGTGTAAAAAGAGAAAACAGAAATGTTTGTGATGAATGTATTCAACCTTTTGCATACTTTGGTGCTTGGGACTGAGCATTAAAATGCAGCAAGAAATTAAGTTCTTCCCTTACACAGCATTTTTAATCTGGTGCTGTTGATTTGTTATAACTATGGCATTTACAATGCTTTTTCAGAGGGCTTTTTCCTGGGTATTTTGTATTTGCTTCCTCAGAAACTAAAAAGGTCCAAACACTCACAACATTCCCCCTGTTCCTGGAAAAGCTCCACCAGAGCCAGATATCACAAACTCAGAAGTTCCAGTCTCTGCTTTTTTAACTTGCAGCCCATAAGTCTTACATTATTGAAAAATAATCAAATTAGTGCTTCAAACCAAGTTGTAAAGAATTCTTGAATAAAAGTGAGACCACAAATTCTTACTGGAAGTCTGTGAATTGAGATTACTGAGCTAAATGTGTAAATTTAGATTTTTTTTTCCTAGTTCAGTGTTAATTTTTTACATATTTGATTCTTACTTCCAGAAATTGAGGAGTCCATGTTTTCTGAGAATATATTTAGGAAGAGGCATTTTCCTGCTTTAAAACAGCTATTATGAAATCCTTCTGTCTAACTTATTAAAATATAGAATATGTTGTCTAATTCAACCCCAAACTTTTACATGTCTCCAGGTATAAACAGCCATTCTGGCTTCTAGTAGAATATCCAATAATGGCATGGATTTTATAGGCAGGAAATGAAGATGGAATATGAGTTGTTAATTCAGAGAGAGGGAAACAGAAGGAAAACAGAGAAGGAAGGGTGGTCTCTACCTGGGGCATCCCTGCAAACACTGATGCTAGAAAGGCCCTCGGAACAGGGATTCATGCAATGGGAATTCTTTTTAATGAAGCTTGATTTAATCCCATTATTCTAATAAAGAGTAATCAATTGGCAGAAAATCTGAAGGTCTAGTTCAGCTGTGATTGGAGCTGGGTTGTTTTTGAGACAGGCGATACGATGGAGGAGAAGTGAGTTAATCAGCTTTTGGTCCACTAATCCCCACTTCCTGCAGCCACTTGGAGTTTTGAAGGAGGGCAATTTGGAAGCTGTCTTAGCATAAATCTCCAGCAGGTCTGTGGCTGTCTGGGGGGAACAAGCCCCTCAGCATTCACCAAGACACGCTTCAAGGAGATTCTACTCTTAATCCAATTTACTCAGCCGAATAAGTCCCACTGCTTCAGCTTGCCAACAAATTAAAATCCAGCTTCATAAAAACACCTTGAATTTGGAAGGTATTGGCTGGCCTGCTAGACTTGAAACTTCATTTATTCTGGCTAACTTCTCAATTATCTTCCCAGCAGTGGAGATGTGTAAAAGTGCAAAAATCAATAGGATTCTATTCCCTTTCTATTGGAAAGGGAAAAATTAATGAGATAGGACACTCTCTTAATCAGAAATAAATGTTTTAATTCAGATAATGACATAGTTTTCCCTCGCTGAAGGATGACAAATGCTGGGCTGCACCCCCAGCAGCAGCAGTTTCAATTTTATTGTAAATATAAAAGGTATTGATCGGTGAGATGCACAAACCCTATTGCTTACAAAAGCCATTCAGGGGGACTGGGAAAACTATTAAGCACTGGGTCAGAAATCAATAAACAACACTGAAATGTAGCAGAGGTCGCCCTAAGGCTTCGTGGCATCTTAGAAAGCCAAGTGGCAGAAATAGTGACAGAAATGTCTCTTGTGGAGCAATGTTAGGGATGAAGGGGTCACGCCTTTAATCTCTTCGGGGCTTTGACAGCTCCGTGGCACAGAACTGATGCAGTCCTTCCTGGCTGCCTTTGATTTAAATACATGCTGATTCATCCCACAGCCCAGAGCAATGATTGTTTGGGGAAGTGCAAGTAGATTGGCTCAGGGAATATTGTAGGAGGATTTTGATGCAGCTCTGCTTATGTAAAAAACGGGATTTTTAATTTCAGTTTTGCTTGCTCTCTCCAGAAAAATGTGGATGCAAAAGCACAAAGGAGACTCTAAAATCAGGATCTTCCAGCATGCGTTTTTGAAAAACAAATTTAAAGAGGTGAGATTTAGAGATATAAATAATAGTTTTAAAAATAGGGCTGGGGGGGGTTGCACCATAAAAGTTATCTACTATGACATTATTTGGAACAGTACAACAAACAGCTTCATTTTCCCTTTCCTCTTTAAACATGTCTCCACTACCAAAGGTGACTTGCTGTGCCAAAAATCACTGTCCGTGCCTGAACAAATCCCAGTCACCCCAAGTCCTTGCTCTCTGCTCTTTGGTTTGAAAGTGCCAGCTCTGAGCCCAGCCTGGATGTGTCCAAATCCCCCGAGGAGCCCGTTCAGCCGCTGCTCCACAAACCAAAGCACCCGCAATGAAGAGGCTGAGCAGGCAAAGAGCTCTGTCCCCTGAGGTGGCAGCTGACTTTCCACGGAAGACATTGATTTGAAAGGCTTAAAGCAGAGTATTGAAACTTTTAACAACATCATTCCAGAAGCAGAGCCAGAGCCAAAAAAGAAAAAAAAAAAAAAAAAGAAAAAAGAAAAAATTAAATAAATAAATAAAAGCGAGTGACTGTACCTTCTGCTCCGGGAAATGCAGCTTCCCCCCTGACATGGGTATGATTATAAGATTGGTTAGGGTCAGGTTACCCATCAGTAGGTGAAGTGTTCAGGTGCTGAGGATTTCAGTTCCATCTCACCTCAGATATTATGTCAGCTCCGTGTCATTTTCATCGCGGGGAATGATTTGAGGGCTTGCCGTGTCCCCTGTTATTGCGGTCACTTGACCTTAGATGTAACTTCTGTTTAATCCCAGCATTTTAACAAAGCCTGGGAGAAGCACACACACCACCAGCCACCACTTGACCTTTCCCAGCCTGCACGGTGCCAATTGGCTCCAGCCTTGGATTCCACTGCCCCCTCCATTTGCAACAAATGAATGTTAAGGCCTCAATGAATTGACTCACGTTGGAAGTTATATTTTTTCATTGCCACAAGCGTTTTAAAATTGAATCCCCTTTTATCTTTAGTCCTGCAATAATGGTATTTTTCCCGTTGCATTTGGGTTGGGAGCATAGAAATGGGTTTGTTCTTAAAAACAATCTTCAGCTCTGCCATGTGCTAATTTTAAGCCCATGGTACTAAGGGAGGATATGCAAAGAGCCAAGTGCCTTTGCTCTGTATAAAGGATCACTTTACATTGCTTAGTAATTAAAATATTTTCTGTAATTCATTAAGCAAGCCTGACTAAATCTGGTAAGTAGAGAGAACTTTTGCAAACCGTATCAAATTTAAAAGTGAAAACCATTTAGTCACAGTATAGCAGGTTAGAAATGCAGTGCCCCCAGCCATACAAATACATTGTTATCACTCAGCCACTCCTTAACTACAGCTCATGTCATACAATTTTGTTACTAGAGGGGGATGTGGCCAGGCCTAGTGGCCAGCACAGCCTTTGCGTTGTCATTACTATTCTGATGTGAGCACTGCTTGAGCCAGCAGCAATTTTGGGGATGTCCCTCTTTTCTAAGAGCACCTTCCCATGCTGGACAAGCCACCCAGGTCGATATTTAGGTGCTGCTAAAAGCCTGATCTGCTCTACTGGATTTTTCCGTGGCTGCTTGGATGCAGGAGTGAAATAAATGTTTATGAATGAGCAAGAGTGGCAGGAGTTTTGTGCCAATCAGGAAAACTGGGCAGAGATCTGTAGCCTGATTTTCAAAGGTGCAATACTCAGGATTCTTTGCAAATCAGGTGTCAGAATATTGGATTTAGGAGCAGCAGAGGGTTCCCAAGGGATCCACCCTGGAGGGGGCAGTTGGGGCTCCTCTGGCACATTCCTGGATTTCAGCTTTCCCAGGTGTTTTATCCAGAAGGAGCCCAGCTGCAAACTCCAAAACACTGCAAGGCAACCCAAAGTGTTACAGGTGCAGGAAGCTTCCAAAGTGCTCCTGGTCTAAAAAGAAATGTTCCCATAGGTGCAGACTCAGGCTACTTTGCCAACACAAAGTGCAGGGATCAAGGTCTCCATGGATATTCATGGAGACATTCATTCAAACTCAGCTCTGTTACTCACTGGGAAGAAATCTCTAAACCAGAATATGCTGAGGTGGGTGAGGCATTTTGGATGCAGCAGCTGCCACACACAGGGGAAATCTGCACAAGCCAGCCCAGCCAGCCCCTTTTCCAGCACTCCTCACCAACCAGGAACAAATTCAAACATGGCAGATGATAGGCCCGTAACAAATGTGCTCATCTCTGTTACCTTCCTAAAAAGCACTGGATTAAATGACATTAATTATCTTTAAAATTAAAACACAAAATGCAGCGCTCTGCCTTGGGAGAGGAAGGCAGGAGATGGCCCAATCTGTCATTCCCAGCAGAGCCTGGCCTCCCTCCCTACCCTAATGAGAGCTCTGGGTCTCTCCATAATCCATCTTCACATCCCTATTATGCCAGGCCCACCAAGCTCTCATCTATGAAACTCTAAAAAATAATGGCAGTCCTAGGAGGATGAAAGCTTCCCAAAAATTCAGATTTCCAAGCTGGAATCCAGACTCTAAGGTTCAGAAAAACACACAGATAACAATCCAATGATTAAGACAAAGACTGAATCCTGAGGGCTGGACCCAAAGTCTGGGACTTTCGCCTAAATAAAATCCCCATCAATGCATTAAACAGCTGACCTTTGTACAAATTTTTCTTCAGAGTTATTTAACAGAGAAACCAACTGGAGTTTATTAGTACTATTATTTAGTCTTCTTATTTTTTGTATAGTTCACTTAGATCAAAAGCCATTAATTAGGATAATTTGGGGGAGAAGGGAGCATGTGTAGAACAACATGAGGCATTCAATAAACTCCTGCTAAACTGAAGGTCCAACCACTGTTTCCATATGAGCCAGAAAAGACAGATTTGACAGGAGAAATTCCCAATTTTCAGAAAAAAGTGCACATTTGGCTGCAGAGATGTCCTCTTCTATGGAGCTGTTCTCAAGCCTCACCCAACCCACACATCATCCTCAAGCCCAGCCTTATTTATGGCACCAGCAATAAAATTTTCTTTCAATTTAATGAGATTAAGGATGTCCTTCTCTCCCATTAAATGAGAAATTTTACCAGTGCTTTCTGGAAGAAGGACAAATTTAAGCACAAGCTTGGATTGAAATAATTTGCTGAATTAGCACTTAAATCTTTGGTCTTCTTTGAGGTTTTAAGAGCTGTACTCTAACTGAGCACCAGCTTCACTGGACACTACCCAACCATCAGAACTTTAAACAACATCAGAAGCAGAATTCTTCTATAATTTTTGATTATCTTCAAATTAGAGAAAAGAGCCATTGATACTTATTATCATTTCCATAAATTCTGCTAATTATTTGAGTCTGGAGAGGTAAGAGTTATAAAGAGCTCACTGATATCTTGAGGGTTTCAAAATGTAACTGGTTTGGATGGACTCAAATGAAGGAGCTGCATTTCATCTGCTCGCTGGGTGGAACATTCAGGAATGGTTCAGATCTTGATTTTCCCAGCTGGAATTTCCTGCATTCAATCCTAATTTCTGCTGGGCACTGGGGATGTGCTGGGGGAGAAGGGAAGTGGCTGCTGAGTGATGGGAAGCCCTTCAGAGAGCCCAGAGCTGCAGTGGTGGCACAGAAATGTCACCTCCCCTGTGCTGCAGCACGGCCTGGGGACTCTGCCTGGCTCCTGTGCTGCACCCCAGACCCTGCAGTGCTCAGGGTTTGGGAACAGCAGCAGGAACCTCTGCCAGCTCTGTCACCCTGCTCCCAGGGACACTTGGAATATTTGATTCCATGTCTGGCCTAGGTCACCCCCATGTAATCTCATTTTTAATAAGCAATATTCCAGTGGCAACTTAAAGCATATGGGCTTTAAGTGGGGCCATCCCCTAAGAAAAAATGCCCATTTTATGAATTTATTTTGCAGGAGCTGAAGGCAGGGATCAAACACCCCAAAGGCTAAAGCTGTGCTGTTTGCCAAAAGGAGCCTCACGAGCCTGACAACGCCTGCAAACGGAAGAAATTCTTTTTGAAAAAGAAGCTCCAGTGAAAATGTGGGTTTGGGTGTCCTTGACATTTATAATTTACAAGGGGATGATTATTAGCAACAATATCCACACTCACTTTAAGACCGAAATAGTAAATGTCACTTTATGCTATCCCTACCTGGATGTGATGCCAGCAGACATGTGAGAAATTGCAGGAATCCTGCAGATAAATCAACCTACAGCTCCATATTCAGCCTGACCCTGCTCTGCTGAGACATGGCAAGCCCCCAAAAAGGCAGGATGTTTCTTCTGAAATAAATGGGTTTCTGGGACTGTGAATGTGCCCATTAATTTCAAATAAGATGTTGTGTACATAAAGTTTTTGGAGTTCTAGGATAATATTGTCCTACTTATCTACAGTGTGGAGAGACAGATTAGATAGAAAAAGGATTTTCCACACTATCCAATTCAAGGCAATTGCAGCAACATGTGGAACATAAATAGAACAGCTTGGAAATGTGTTTTCCCTCTGAAGAAAGTTACTAATGGGGGAAAAAAAAGTTAATTTCTACTATTTGTCCTGAAAATATTTCAAGATAGAGGTTTACAATGGTTCCCTGTGTTCTGAAATCAGATTAAAATTAATGATTCTATTTTTTGTTTTCTTCTCCCTTTTGATACAGAAAGGAACACTGTGCTTAGAAACAAATGAATTATTTTGAAGCAACTGTCCTGGAACAGGGAACGCACAGAAAGAGAAAATCTAAAGCTCCACTTCCACTTTTTCTCCAAAAGGACATAAACCACAACTTTTCCCAACAGAAAAGAAGTTCCAGGAGAAAATATCAAATGAGCTGTTTCTAGTGCTTGTATACCCCAGGCACGGCTGTGGCACTATGAAAGTATCACAGAATTCTGGAGTGGTTTGGCTCGGGAGGGATGTTAAAGCTCATCTCATTCCACCATGGCAGGGATTCCTTCCATTATCCCAGGCTGCTCCAGCCTGGCCTTCCAGGGGTCCAGAGCAGCCACAGCTTCTCTGGGCACCCCGTGCAAAGGCCTCTTCACCCTCACTGATAAGAATTTTTCCCTAATATCTCCCTAACATCCTAAGAACCCTCACTTCCCCCAGGTTTGCTGAGGGCAGAGGTTTGCAGCCAGCTCAGAGCCCTGCACCCCACTCCCATGGGCAGCATTTCTTCCTCCTGAGGTTGGGGCTTGCCTGGGGAAGAATTACAACTGGTGGGGTTCAGCCTTTTATTTTGGCTTTCTACTTTTGTACTTTTATTGTCCTGCCTGGCCCTGACCCTGCAATCCCAAATGTCCATCTCAGGACACCGCTGAGCCCCTGAGCCTCTCCGCTGACGAGATCCACTTGAAACCTTTTCTACCCATTTCTTTTGCCGACCAGAATTCGAAGCTTTGATTTTTTTTTTTTTTTCGTGTGAAATGTCCAGGAATTTATTAAAAAATCAAGCCCTGGGTTTGTATGGAGAGGAAAATCCCTTTCCCGATGGATCCCAGCGCATCCCGGCGCTGCTGCTCCGCCCGCCGCCGGCAGGAGGCGCTCCCGGCGCGGCCCGGCCGGGGCTGGAGCCGGGACGGGACGGGGGAACCGGGATTTTGGGGACGGGCCAGGATTTTGGGAAGGGGGTCAGAATTTCGGGAAGTGGATCAGGATTTTGGGGAGGGGTCAGGATTTTGGGAAGGGGGTCAGGATTTTGGGAAGTGGGTCAGGATTTTGGGGAGGGGTCAGGATTTTGGGAAGTGGGTCAGGATTTTAGGGAGGGGATCAGGGTTTTGGGAAGGAATTAGGATTTTGGGGAGGGGTCAGGATTTTAGGAAGGGGGTCAGGATTTCGGGAAGTGGATCAGGATTTTGGGGAGGGGTCAAGATTTTGGGAAGGGGGTCAGGATTTTGGGAAGTGGGTCAAGATTTTGGGAAGGGGGTCAGGATTTTGGAAAGGGGTCAGGATTTCGGGAGGGGTCAGGATTTTGGGAAGGAGTCAGGATTTTGGGAAGTGGGTCAGGATTTTAGGGAAGGGTCAGGATTTTGGGAAGGGGTCAGGATTTTGGGGAGGGGTCAGGATTTTGGGAAGGGGATCAGGGTTTTGGGAAGGAATCAGGATTTTGGGGAAGGGTCAGGATTTTGGGAAGGGGGTCAGGATTTTGGGGAAGGGTTGCTGCACCCCACAGTGCTGCAGAGGTGAGGAGGTTTAGCACCTCGGAGGCTGGTTGGTTTTCACACTGTAATTTGAAATTTTTGGATATTTTAATTTGAGGGAATCATCACCTTGTTGTTTGTCAACAGTCAGAGATTCGAGGTCTTCACGTGCAAAGCTTCCCAAAATAATTTCTAGATATAAAATTAAAATTTAAAAAAA
>NC_089654.1:2347500-2495000 GCF_037042795.1 Molothrus aeneus | reverse complement strand
TGGCAGGAGGTGACAGCCGTGTGGGATCCATCCCCATGTGGAACCATCTCTGGGTGCACTGAGTGAATGGAGTGGGGAATGCACTAAATGGGGCGTTTTACACACAGGAAAACACATATTTACACACACACAACACGCCTGTGCACACGGGTGAACATTTTACCAGTCCTTTCCTCAGCACCTCTCCAACCTGAGGCTCAGAAAGTAAAATCCATAAACAAAGGGAGACCCCACTCCATGGCTGATCCCTGAGAGGACTCAAAATGGTTTCTGCGAGGGCAAGTCCCATAAAATCAAATATTGTTTGCCAGACTCGGAGTTTCGGATTTATGCGGTAATTCTTCCAGCTAATTGTTTTCCTGCACCTTGATCCCCTAATTAGGGCCTGACTAATTATCTAATTACTAAGTAGCAGAAGGGCAGGTTGATGGCGACATTTTAGCCATCTTTCAAAGCCTCGTTATCCTTGTGAAAGTCATGGTTTCCTCTTGGCTGCAGGCAGCTGCAGCAGACCCAAATGTCTGCTCACCTTCAACATTTGTCAACCTGTTCATTACAGTGGTGAATTTGACACATCAGAAATGTCCTTTTGACAGGAAAGTTTATACTGGAATGAAAACTGAAGCAAAAGAAAGAAAAACCAAAGAAAGATGAAAGTGTAATTTATATTCCGGGATTTGTAATAGTGCTCTTGTCTTTAAGGCAGGATATATGTCACCTCTTTAGGAAGGGGAGACGCGGCTTGGGGGAGCCTCGGGGCTCTAATGGGGCTGAGCAGGTGCTGGAGCCGGGCTCATTTCACAACTCAGTGGGGCCTCCAGACACGGAGCCGGGGCTGGAGCAGGCCGGGCCCTGCCGGCCCCGCACGGCTGAGCTCAAAGGGACCGGGGCCTTTTTGTGCTCCCTCTGCAAAGCCCGAGGTTAATCGATAACCCAGCGCCGCCTTTCAAGGGCCCCGTTTGATCCTGCTTCTTTTTGGCCCCGTTGTAAATTCAAATTTATCGCCCGATGAGAACGAGGTGTTCGAATGAAATCCCATCGTGTAATTTGTCCGTGTGCACTGGGTGAGGGGAAAGAAGATTTCCCCCATGAAGTCCCTTCAAAATAATCAAAAGGAAATGCAAAAATTCCTCATGTAAAAACTCAAATGCAAACAGTGACTTTGTGGAGAATGAGAAGAAGGGATGAGCTCAACACCGAACTAAAACGTCTTATCATTAATAAATAAATGTATATTTATGCATTAAGTGTATCTGTCAGCATTTCTGGGTTTTCATTAAATCAGCAAGGATTAATTTAAATTAAGCAGAGTGAGATCTATATTACCAAAGCAATCAGCTGCAAGCAAGTTGGCTAATTCCACTTCCCTATTTATAAATCCTTCTCGCTCACAATGAACCTTTTCCATTGGAATAATTTTCAAGTGGCTATAAACAGAGCCAGGAGGGAAACTTGCACGAAGTATCTCACATCACATTTGCTGGGCTGTTGTTTGGTTGAGCTCTACTGGAGTCTACTACGCAGGCACTGGAGCATCTACTATGACTGTATAAAATGTGTTTAATTGGCATGAAAAGGCACTAACAGAGTGCTGGTGGAGTTTCCATCAGCCAGAGGATATCTTATTTACTTTGGTTGAGCTGGAGGACAAGAGGAGAGCGCGTGTGGACGTGTGTGTGTGCTTTGGGGGAGTGGGAATCACACACACTATAAACCCCACAGCATTTATAATGCCACTAACCTCCAAATCCCCAGGAGGACGGCTCGCAAAATGTTTTCCTAATTATAATTTTGCAGATTTATGTTTAACACGGTTTGCCAGTTGTGAAATTGGCAATGACGGTAATACAATTTGACGGGTATTTCATGTTAAAAAATATGCATTTTTATAACATACTTTCCCCACAAGCAAGTAAAAGGAGCTGATGTGAAGGGGAAGGTTTATTTTTTATGCCACGCCGTGCGAGGAGCTGGGTACACATCTAGGTAGCTGTAATTGATCCAGGAGCCCAGGCTGCATTAAGAATTGATGTGGTACTGTATACATTGTGTTACAGTCACTCCGCAGAGTCTATGAGATACCAGCTCCCTGCTGAGCACATACTTATGTCAATATTTCTGTTAATTGTTGCATTACAAATTGTTACATATCCCAGTGGTGGGAGTTCGCATTTGTGCCTGCAGTGGAGCTGACAACACCTACCCGTGCTCCCAGGAGGCTTCAATGTATTGTGGGATTTGCCTTTTGAAAACGTTATCTCAGTTTATCAGCCCAATGTCATTCCATTCAGCACTGACAGGACAGAGCCCTCCACTCTGCCGTGGGGCTGGGGATTCCCTGTCTCCTCCATGCACCGAGAGCACCAAACCAAATCAAATGGACTTTGATTCCCTTCTAGTTTTTGCATTGCTGTGTTACAGATTTTCCCCTAAATATTGGCCTCTTTGAGCTGCTGCTGGGATTCATTAGTGGTGCGCTGGTGTTACACAGATTCCTGAACGGGTCATGCTCGGCAGAGGAGATATTTTGTTTGAATTTTCAAAATAAATGGTAATCATTTGGGAGAATTCAATAGTGGTATTGACTTCAACACATGCAAGATCTGCAAACCCAGGTCATAACAAAATATCTTGATGTAATTTCATGCCCAAGTCACTGACCCAAAGAGTTGACTCCAGCAGCCACCACAGAGTTGATGGCTGCAATAAACCCTCACTGGGCCTTGCAACCATCAGCCACCCCCAAACAGCAAACGTGATTTTGGAAGATGAACTTGGATGAGCAGCATGGAATCGAGTTTGTAATATTTGCTGTGTTCTTTAATTCCTTTAATTTCTTGCACTTCAGTGAAGAGGAACCTTTCTTGTGTGAACTACAATGGGGCAGTGCCAATCCTCTCTCTGGTATCAGATACAGCTGATGAAGAGGCAAATTTGCTGTCACCAACTGGCATGACAGTGAGATCCTAAACTGAGGGGCAGGTTTTCCCCCCAGCCTTTACTCAGGGGAAAGAAAAAGATGAAATGGGGCAAGGCATTTTCCTTCTCTCTACCGCTGGGAATCCCTGAGATCTCAAGGGGAGCCTGAGCCATTGGAGGGGAGGAACTGCTCCTGAGCGTTGCTCCCAAAGCCCAGCATCCCCACCAGCTTCCTGCCAGTGGGCTTTACTGGGGGCACTGGGGGAGGGGACTGGTGGCTCATTGCCCTGAAACCCTCATAAAGAGAGATTCCACAACAAGGAGACTCTGTGCAAAAGGCTAATTACAGCCTGGGGCTGCATTAACCTTTAGTGTGGGTTCCCCACTGGGACCTTTGTGAGGCTCTGTGTGTGTGCTCATGGCTTGTGTGCACACACAGACCTTCTCCCTCTCCTTGAATCCCCCATCCTCCCCTGGCAGATCCATACACAGATGGATATGGATCTCTCCCATACACAGATGTATCTGAGCTGCAGGAAACTTCCACAATCCAAGGGTTTGTGCACTGGGGAAGCCAATGAAAGGATCAGACCTCCCCATCTCCCCTCAATGTGGAACAGAACTGGCTTCACAATTCCCTCCTGGGATGGAAACTGGAAACACAAACCCAGCAAAGACAATAACAACCAGCTTGTCCCTGGAAAGCAGCTGGTACAAACCCACACTGGCAAGGAGAAGCCATCCAATTCTCTTTGGAAAAGCACACAGAACACAATCAATGCGAGCCAGGTGCATCAGTAAATATTATGACAGATATAAATTCATGACTCAGAGCTACCAGTGGTCTCGTGGTTCATATGAAAACTTGCAGGGATGATGTAGACATTCAGGAAATCTCTGAATGTGCTTTTCCTGGACAGCTACCACGGGTAAGTAAAACTGAAAGCAAAACTTAGGAAAATTTAACTCACTGGAGATGATGCTGCAAAATGACTCTAATGGAAACCACAGTCATTCCAGGCTCAGAGATCCTGTGAGGAAATATGCTGTAACTAATCTGATTTCTGCTCTTTCCCACACAATGATCTGGCTGAGGGTGAAAATACCCATGAAAACATTGGCTTACATCAGATCCTCACATATTTGAAAGCTCACAGAAAACTTAGCACAGCCTCACCTGCCTAATGGCAATACCCTGACAGCCCACAAGCTCTCGGGGCACAGCCTTCCTACAGCAGCCACTCCTTCACTTCCTCACGTCGTGGAATCCTGGAATGGTTGGCTTGGAAGGGGCCTTAAAGATCATCCCCCAGCCAAAGGCTTCTCTCCCATCTCCCAGTGGCCAGGTGAGGACATGGCAGAATTCCCACCACACACCAGCCCCAGGCTCCAACCTCATCCACTCCACTAAAACCTCACCCCCTTTCACTTCAGTGCTCAGCAGATTTTTTTTTTTTTTGGAGTTGCCTTTGCAAACATTTATCCCAATAGGTAGTTGTGTGTCATAAAATAAAACCTCAGCAAAATTAAAAAGCCTCCCATAAAAACAATAAATCCCAACCAAAATCAGGCCTGCCACTGAACATCCTCCTCTCCTTGGGGACAGGAGGAGGGAAAAAACACATGACAGATGTTAATCACCTCCTTTAATGAACTGCTTGGAGATATTTAAATAGGGTAGTGTTGATTGTGGTGTGAGAACATATGTACAATAGTATAAAACAAAGTAGAAACATGATGTATTATTAATACACGTTCATTCCTTTACATCTATTTAGAGGCATGGTGAAGGAAGAACATACTGTGTAATCTCACCGTGCCTCTTCTTGGATATAAAGAGACCCTCTGAAGCAAATTCTTCAGCCTACTGTGCTTCAAGAAATAGTAATCTAAAGCATCAGACATTTCCTATTAAAGTTTTAAAAACATAGCTTTAAGTCATACATTACATTGAATGCTTTAATATCTCATCTGATTCAGTAGGTTTTAAACCCCACAGAGGTCACATTTGGAAGCACTAGTCCCTTTTTACAGCATCTCCAAACATTAAATAAAAATAAAAATTATTAGGAGGAATAGAGCCATCTGTAGAGGCTAATAATGTGTCAGTTTGATATTATTATTAATAATACTATTATTTCTGTTTCATATTAGGGAGATCATGATTGCTAATGGCTATAAACTAGGAGTGATAGCCTTCATTCTGGCCCATCTGTGTTGCAGCCAGAGCGGCGTGAGGGGCTCCAGTTACACCCCAGTTGTCTCTCCTGACCCTATTTGGTGTCTGGTGTTATCCCTAAAGCCTTGGCATGCCCAGCTCTGGGATCTGTTTACAACAAACCCAAACCCTGCCCCGGGCTTTGATGGCCTTGGAAGCAGCTCAAGGTCATGTTGTGATCAGGGCTAGTGGGTTTAGGTGCAGGATGAAACCCATCCTGGTGTCACCAGCTGGGCAGGGAAAGCTGTCCCAGCCAAGCCCTGGGAAAGGAACGCGGAGCAGAGGGTTTGGGGCAGTGGCTTGCTCCTGATTTAGAAATAGAACCTTGTTCTTGGTTCTTATCAAAGGTTTCCTTCTGTCAGCTCAGCTGAACATCACCTCTGGGCTTGGACTGAGGTACCTCACACACAGCCTGTGAGGCTTCTCTTCATCCTATAAACCCAGAAGGCCCTTTGGACACAAATCTGGTGGTCTGCATTTCTGGTGCTGTTCAACACCTACAGTGAGTCACTTAATAATGGTAGTTAATTCAACTGATTGTAAATATTATGATAAAGTAGAAATGAAGAAGTGGCTGTTGTCCAGCAAAGGAATGAAGAAGCATCACAGAGCTCAAGTTTAAAGAGTCCAGCAGCCTCATTTCATTACCTGATTAACCCAGCAGCACTGACCAGGCACTTCCCTCCTCTCTAACACCAAATATGTACAGACCACAGTCCCTCTTCCCCTCTATGTCACCGTTGTGGTCATATTTAGTGCTGATGATTTGTAATTTATCCAACAGGTACAGGCACATTTCCCCCAGGTAACATTTGTAAACAGAAATAAAGCTGCTGCTGTATTGTTTGCCTCAGAAACTCTGCAATTCCAGTGTGCCGTAGAGCAGGCAGTGATGTGTAACCAAGGCCAGTGATAAAAAGAAACTGCAATTGTTTTTTTTAAGGTACAGCTCTAAAACTGTACTATGTGGATTTTCATGGTGTAGCAGCGCAGACAGAAATTACTTTTTTCCCCACTATAAGAACTAGTTATCTGATTCTCTTTTGTTTCCCTTATTCCAATGTTCAGTTGCATTTTAGTGTTCAGAGCTATAAGGATGCATTGAAACTTATGGAGCCTGACATTTTAACTATCTCATCTTAGCATGATTCATCTCAATTTACTTTCTTCAAAAGTGTAGCCTGGAAGAATATGAACCATTTTGGAGGGTTTGCTAGAAGGCCATAAACTCCATTAAAGAGTAGAGTATCAGCTGCCTTCTAAAGAGGGTTTGCTTATTATGGGGCTCATCCTGCAGAAGAAAAAGGTGCCTGCTGGGAACTGCCATGGAGCCTCAAAGGCTGAATTCACAGAACTGGGGGGGATCCAAGGCCTGGATTGTGTCCTGCACCCTCACAGTGTTCTGTGCTCTGCTCTAGGAAGAGCAGAACAAAGAAATGCAGCTGTGCCTGCTCTGCATTGGAGCCTTGAGCAGAGCAGAGGCACCTCAGTAGTTAAACAATGAGGAGATTAAAAGAGCCTCAATAAATTTGATGGGTTGATATGAGCAAACAAAATCATTCATGTGATATTACACAAGTGTCTGTGCAGAAAACACATGATTTGGGAGCTATGGCCACAGCCTGACACATGCTCTGGGGCAGAGCCTCTGTGGACATCGAGTGCCATTGCTCTGCCGAAGTCACCGGAGCTGTGACAACTGAAACCCACGGGGCAGTGCCCTTTTTGTGCACAGCTCCTGTAAAACTGCCCTTGCAGCACACCCAGAGCCCTGGCAGCGTGGCCATCATGGTGGGAAGAGCTCCACAGACACCGAGCTGCACCATGGGACAGGGACAGGGACAGGGACAGGGACAGGGACAGGGGCTTGCACCCAGATTTGGGATTCAGCTCCGGCTGCCGTGACAGGAACAGTCCTTGAGAAAAGTCCTTGAGGAGATTCCCTCTAGAAACTGGAAATATTTGACTCCAGCCAAATTTTGGCCCAAGAGCATTTCCTACTTTCCCAAGGAAACCAGGATTAAACCTAAATACCCAGAGAATGAAAAAAGACATAATGAAATAGTTAAATAAAACGTTAAACACGACTTGTTCAGGACTTTCAGAGCACTGAGAAAGCCACAACATCTTCCCAGGTGGCGGTGGGGAAGGTGGACATGTCCCCAAGAGGTCAGTGACACTCTCCTGGCCTGCTTCCCTCCTGCACTTCACTGATACAGTGAAACAATAATATATCACCAGGCCTGACCCCTTGGCCTGTATGAATTATCTGTTTTAGAAAGATGTGAAACCACCTTTTATATCCAACATAATAGATATTTAGACATTGTAGATCAATAGTGAACAAGTTTTCTGGTTATAGTTAATGGGTGCCAGAGGGGCATTCTGACATTGACCTCTGACACTCTTGTTGACAAGAAATCTATAGAGGAAAAAAATAGGAAAGACTGCCAGGTTTTAAAGTTATGAATATAGATCTACAGCGAATCATGGTAATTTTCATTGAGCAGGAATTTTTCATACTTTCTGTTTCAGATGGATCTCTCCAAAATCCTTAATTCTGACCAATGTAAAATTAATAACTGGCCCTTGGTGAACATGGGAAAACAACTGTTCAGCTGTATGACACAATTTGCCATTTGTTACTCATGTGATATTGTTCTGCTGTCAAGGAAGACTTTTCCCTTTATAAAATAGGCTGTCATTTATAATTCCAAACCAGCACAGATTTGTTAAACAGCCACCTCATAAAAGGTCTGGCTAGGAAGAAATGGTTCTTCAAGGAAATGGATCTAAAAGGATTTTGGAAAGAGAACAAGTTTTCTTCTCTTAAGTAGGATTGTAATGTTATGATTTCACACAAAATTGCTTGCTAAAATGTGTGGCCATCAAAGCCCTAAGATAAATCCTTTTTCTTTAATATTCAGAGAGTTCAGCTAATTCTCACGTAATTAATTGATGCAGAGAAAGGCTGTTAGTAAATAAAGGTGGTGACAGCTATGAGTATAAAATTAAATTGTTGCATCAAACACTTGGCACAGAAATTTCCAGTCACCAGTTTACTGGAGCAAGCCCAGAGAGCCTGTTGGGCACTGCGGCACCATCCAGCACACCTCAGGCGCTGGAATCGCCTCTGTCCCCTGCGGTGCCACCAAAGCCCTGGGCAGGGAAGGTGTCCCCGGAGCCGCCGCTGTCCCCGCGGTGCGGTGCGATGGTGTCACCGCCGGCAGCGCCCCGCAGAGCAGCGCCGTGGCAAACGCGTTTGTCCCGGCTGTGCTGTTCTCTCTGCCCTGCTCCATCCCGGGGAGATGAATCGCGGCTGGGTCCGGCCTGGCTCCGAGGGCAAAGGCAGGTCTGGAGGAGGGACCTGGCCTCCTACGGCTTCAACATTTTAATTAATTTTAACACTGATGCACAAATGAGAGTTAATCACTCTGCTGCGGTGCTCTCTAATTTACCAAGTTTATTCATTAAAACTTTCCTCGCTGAACTCTGATTGAATGTCATGCTTTTTAAAGGGCCTCTCAAACAGCCCGAAGGCTTTCCAGGCTGCTGCTGGAACACTTTTTATAATTTGCTTTGCAAGGAGGAATGTGAAAGTGTGCTGGGAGACAAAAACGAGGTTGGGGCAGAGACTGCTGCAAAACGCTCCTGTAAACACACGTGGGGCTGAATTTTCTGCTGAACATCAGAGATGTGTCCCAACTGTTACAAATTATTTAACTCTGTCCACGTGATGCTCATGCTGCCTTTTGTCATTTAGTACAAGAATGTAATATATGCTCCATGACTATTAACTTTATGAGATTGCCTTAGATTACACTGTGATATGTTTTATTGCTGTGCTGTATAACAAAAAGCGTGGTGATAATCTTATTTGTTTTAGATAATATATTTGCAATGTGTTTGCTAATCTAATTATTTTAGAATCAATATAATAAAACCTTAAGTACACAGTTTGGTCTATTAATTGCTAGAACTAAAATCCGAAATTTATTGTTTAAATGAAGGTTCTCTATTTCAAATTAACTGAAGCAAAATGTAATCTTTACCTTTTTAATTAACTGTGTTCAATATTAGGTAAAAAAATACCTCACATTTCCAGTTCCTTATGAAGCCTGCAGTCAGCAAGGATGACATTCAATCATACATTTAATTGGCTTTTTTAAAGTCATTTATGTTACTTGGTTCTCTAAGAAAGTTGCAGCTAAGAAAAAATCTGCTGCATGTACTTTGGGGGAGAATTCACTCAAAATCTAGATGCAGAATAATTTTTTTTTAACCCTGTGGGTGTGACTGCAAAGATGTGTAAAGCAAAGTAAAAATATTTGTTTATTAGTTCCACCTCTGGGCACTGGGAGCTTTACACTGCACCTACAAGCCTGCAGTGATTTCCTTCAGCTCTGGGGTACAGTTCTGGTGATTATTCACATTTGCTGTTCCACTTTTCTGCTTTGTTATATTTCCTTCTGCACTCTCCCTAGATTTGGGGAAGCAGCTGAATTGTCAGCACAGAGGGTCCCCTCAGGACTGGAGCTGTCCTAAGCAGCCAAACCATTTTGTGAGGCCTCATTGGCAAAGCCCCTTGACACCGTGGGTGGTTCAGTTAAGAAAACTGCCTCAAGTGTCTCCATTAATACCAAATTCCTGCCTCTGTAGCTCAGAGGAGCTCAAAGTTTACTCAGGCAATGAAAACGTCTAGCTGGAGATTAAGGCTAACCTTCCTCAAGTTTATAAATCACCGCCACTTCTCTATTTGAATCGATTTTAAATATGAAAGAACTGTGATTCTTCCCTTTCCTATTGCCTTTACACTTCACCCAGTGCCCTACTGCTTCTCCTGACATTTGTTTGGGATTTCCAGTAGCCATGGGAAGCCTGGAAAACTCTTGTCCATGAGGAGAATGACTGACATGTCCAGTGAGCCTGAGGCACCTGGGCCAGGGCTCATGGCATTGTTCAGGACAATCCATGGGGTGGTGTCTCTCTGCTTCCTCATCAGGGACGAGCTCCTGTCCCCAGATCCAGGGACAGCCGAGCTGGAGCTGTCTGAGATGTGTTTGTCAACTTCTAACCCACAATCAGGGCACCTAAAATCCAACTACTACAGCACTGCAGCTGAGAATCAGGGAATCACAGAGTGCTTGGTTTGGAAGGGACCTGAAATCATCCAACATCCACACTCAGCTCCCAGCACCGCTGCCTCACACTCCAGCCAGCCTCCCAGCTTTGTTTTGCCTCATCTACCTGGTACATTTCTGGCTGAGAAATTAAATTCAGGGCGAAAAAAGTCATTTTAACAGCCTTCCTTTCACACCTGGGAGTTCCTGCAGCTCTCCTTGCATCAGTCTTTCAGCACTTTCCTGGGGTAACTTCTCACTCCCCTGGACTGTGCTGACAGCTGCACTGGCTTTTCAAAGTCAAACCAAGTGTTGTGATTTTTCCTAGGATTCCTCCCTTAAAATTTTCCTGTTAGTGTTTCCTTGAGGACATTTTCCTCTGCTTCTTCACACACTGCCACATTAAAACCTTTCTGTGTCTCTTTGCCTTTCCATACAAACACTCCCATTAGTGAATTGTATTTGGGGCTGGAAATGTTCATCAACTTCTCGGGAACGACTGCAGAGTTTCTCTCATCTTGCTGGGAAATTTATGAATCGATATTTTCAGCTTCATTGCTGCCCAGGTTCTGTGAAACAATCCTTATGTTCAGATCTTTCTGTGGGCTCATCAAAGCACAGGTCCTATTGAATTGGCTGCAGTTCTGGTTGCAGCTCGTTATGGTGGGAGGCACCGGAACACACGGACAATTGTGGCAGGAGCCCTTTCCTGCCCCTCCTAACAGGAACTTTATTAGAATAAGAATCACTGTGGCTGATTGAATTATTCCATCTCCTTCCTCCCCTCTGTCGTGCTCAAATCTGAAGCCTTCCCAGACATCCTCCTCTGAACTTCAAGTTGTGGATTTAAGCAAATGCTCAGTGACTCCCTAAAAACCCCAATACTCCAGCTGAGTTCTCATTTCCATCCATACTCCTGTCATGTGTAATAAAATGCTCAGGTTGAAAACTACTTCAAAATTAATTCCTGTAACCACAGCCCTTTTTCCATACCCTGTGCAAATGCCCCTGTCCAGAGCAGCAGTGATGAATTTGCCTCTGCTCAATCACACCTACACAGAACATCCCTAAATTAATTTCATGCAACAAATATGCTTGTAGGAATCAGGCTTTGCTAGCAGGAAATTCACAACCAAACAAAACGCCCTCCTTTCATTTAAATCCATGGGTAGTTGTGAACAGCTAACCCAGCTCTAGTCATTACCTAGCAATGAAAAATTGACAATAGAGTTATTAGGATAATATATGTAATTAATAGAAATATTAAAAGATTCACCATTAACCTGTATTTGCTCAGAATGCCAGAGGGGTGATTAGTTAGAATGGCACAGAATATTTTATAGTACTTACTGCTCCTCTAAGAAGTCAGAGAGGGGAAAATGGAGATCCAAGCCTCTCTGGACTGAAGCATGACCTTAATGGTATTCAAATTTTTAAACAGGAATGAAGATAAAGAGAACATAGAAAAATTATACTTTGAACTTACCAAAGGGATTAGGACACACCAAAAAGATCTATTTTGGTTTTTGTTTTTGGTGGTAAGGTAACTGATATTTTAAAATCAAGGTGTTCCAAAACTTTTTTGACTGGAAGCAATTATTCATCTTTAACACTTCTCACAGTTCAAAATCTGTTATTAATGATGGAGTTTTTTTATCTGAAAATACTGCAAACATCTCCTCATCGTGCATCAGACACAGTACAAGACACACAGCATAATTCTGGAGTCAGATACAGATGAGCTGCAAAGCATTGTCAGATAAAATGTGGATATATTCCATATATTCAGCACAGGTTTAAGTTCACTTTAGAAACTATTTTTTAAGCTGTAGAAGGTGACCAGCAGCAGGGATGTTATTAAATGAATCAAAATTTGGTTCAAGGAACATGACCAACTCAGAGCACTTGAGAAGAATCAGTTGATTGTTGTTGGAGCCCAGGTTACTGAGAATTTCAGACTTTCTGTGCTGCCAGGCACTGACCTCCAAGAGAAGAACACTGCATTGACCTGAGGCCATGGAGAAAACTTCCAAAATGGAATGACAGAACTGGGGTTGTGGGTGTGGAGTTTGAATAGAAGTGTGTGAGATCACAGGGTGGGAAACTCAGAGTTTAAAGGTTTAGAATATAGTCATATATATAAAACAAGATGGAGGTTTTAGGGCAGAGGCTGGTCCTTCTTCATCTTCTTCTTCACCTTCTTCTCCATGGGTTTGGGTGGTTTTGTGTAATTGGATAAAAAGTCCCCATTGTGGCCACGGATGGTTGGTTATTGGGTTAAAAATAACTCAGGTGTCATTTCTTAATTGGACAGTTTATCCTTAAAAGGCCTTGCAGAGAGAGAGATGGGGCTCCATTTTCAGTTGGTGAGAGTGAAGTGCTGCAGAACTCAGGGTTTGTGAGACTGTGACAGAGATAAGAACTAACAAACATCTGAGTCCCAACAAGAAATTCCATCTTGTGCATTTAATCCCCACCCTGGCAGAAAAAAAGAAGATAAAACTCCACAGATTGTAGTTCATTGGTGGGTGGGTAGGGCTTTGCTCAGTTGGGTTTGTGTGCCCAGAGTGAAGGCTGGGGCAGGGCTGCTCTCAGCTGCGTTTCTCTCCCAATAAACTGATGGCCTTTGTCTTCTTTTGTTACATGGCCCAGAACAGGGCAGGCATTAAGAACGGTACAGTTAAAAGGACAGAGAGAAGATCCCACACCTCATTATCCCGTTTCCTGTTTGAGGCTCGGTGTGAGACCAAATTAGTGAATGTTTGGGAAGCACAGGGAAGAGCTAAGCGTTGCAATAGAGATGCTAATTTAGAATTAAATAGGTCACTGGGAGCCAAGTTCACCAACAATAAATCTGAATTCAGTCACCTGGAAACCCCCACGAGGCTTTGATGCCATAGAAATTGCATGGATTCCTCTCCCTGAGTGTCTTCCTGTGGCATGCAGAATCACTCCTGACTAATATGACAAAACAATAAATGTTGTTTCCTTGCAAGGCCAAGAGTGACTCATTAAGGATGGTTATAAATCAGTTGTCTGATTTGTAACTTTTAAAACTTTCTTTTTGGGGAAGGAACATCTCCAAACTTTGACATCCCTCTTGTTAGCTCTTGTTTAAAAAGGTGGAATCAACAGTAGTCCCACCCTAAGCCCAGCAACAGCTTGGATGTACATTCACCGCTGAGCTGAATGGATGAGAGATTGAGAAAGTTAACAAAAAACACATTTTCTTCCTTAAAGAAATATTTCCTCCTGACAGATTTTGGATTGCATGCTCTTTGAAATACTGGAGCTATCACAGCATGTTCCCAGAGAAAAAAAATATGAAAAGCTCCCAGCATTAAGTGCAAAACATGAGACACCCACAGAGCAAATCCACAGCTGTGCATGCAGATGGATAAAAACACACCCACAAATAATACATGTCAATAAAAATGTGTCTGGACAAGGAATTCCTGAGGAAAAATCCCAATTAAAATATCTTGGGCATATTCAAGAGGACTGCTTAGCAAGCCAGGCTTGTCCTGAACGTGCCTTTGGAATTCTGCTGCTGGAGGGGTGGCTGGGATCACCTGTCACAGTCTGCAGGGACACTGGGACAGTGGAAGGGGACCTGCAGGGGAGTTCAGGTCCCCTTCGGAGGGGAATTCAGGGACCTCATCCTATCTTCAGCAGAACCAAGCCAGAGTTTCATTTTGAGCTAATTTTGTTAATTTTTAAATTAAGAAAATACATCAGAAAAAATAGATAAATAGCAGACAATTTAAAGAGATTTCTAAGAAAGAAAAATCCAGTGGAAGGATGCACCTAAGTAACAAATTTTAGATAAAGATCATGATTTTGCTGAACTCACCATCATAAAATAAGGATGCTGAATCTTGAGTCTCTTTGAACCATCCAGGTTTCAAAGAAGAGGCTTTCTTTTTTAGGTACTTCTGTTTCCTGGTATGCAACACCTCCCACCTTGTCACAACCCCAGGCCTGATGCTTTAGATTGCAATGGGACCCTTTTGATTCCATGGATTTTAGATTCAAGCGATTCAATGATTTTTCATTCAAGTGATCATAAAGTGACAGCTAAGAGATGTTACATTTAGACACTGGTAACTGAGAAAATCTCACTTTTACCTAGCTCACCAAAACAAAAGGTGGATTGGGATGAAGGAGGGAGTTTTTATTTTCTCTCCTATAGAAAAAATACATGTAAAACATAAAAGAAAAGGTTCATTAGAGGGGGTTTGTTACTGAGAAGACCTGAGGGAAGTAACCCCAAGTAAATTAAACCAAAACCAAGTGTAACCTGCCAGAGACTCTCATTCTATCAATAGAAACCCAGCACATAAAACCTCCCAACTCCTGATTCTCTACAGGGCTCCATAAGCTCAAATTAAGAATTTCTTTTTAGTGATGACAAGTGAGAGAAGGAGGGATCCTCCTCTACAACTCCTCTACTCCCTGTGGGAAGAGCTCTGAGTACTCAGACCTGGGGATCAAACCATACTCTCTTGTGTCCAAACAGAGAGAAATAATTATTCAGCCAGAATGGGATATCTTCCTCTAACTCCTGATTTGAGAATCCCCTACCTCAGCTGCTGCCTGGAGTGGGCAGGATGCAGGAATAAAATGGGATTTGTGACCCTAAAATAGTGCTAACAGCACCCCAAAGGAGTTGCACAACAACCAAATCAGCAGTTCTGGCTATGAAATAATGTCACCAACACTTTCAAACTTTGTTGGGTTTTTTTAAGTCAATAGTACATTAAGAAAAATTAAGCAGAAAATTTACTTTCCCAAATGTCTTCAGTGACTGGACAGAATTTCCAGCAAGTGCCAGAGCTTCTGAATGAACAAAATGCATCCTGATTTTGGCTTTATAATCCAAAATTCTCATTAGCTTCCTCAATTCATTTACTATAATTTACCCCTCCCTACAAATTTTTAGGTGGTGGAGAAGATTAAAGATGATCCCATAACAGTCTGTTCAGTATTTTACATTCCCTGACCTTTTATGTAATTTGATCTGTTCCTTTGGATGTCTTTTCCAGGCGTGGTGGGTGAGAGCTTGATTTATAAACAGTGAATGCACAGGGGATTTTTATGTACTTTGTTCACCCCATCAGTTTTTTTCTGGGCTCATTTACAGTCTATTTGCAATTCATTAAAGGACTTTTCTTTTTGTTAAAATTGCCTTTCTGGGTTTTTTTATGTTTCCATAGCAGAGTAGGTTTCTTTTGAGGAAGGAAATCTTCAGATGCTGTGACAGCTGTTATGGGGTCCCCTGCTTATACTTCATGTTATGGATCTCACAGCTGGAGCAGGAAAGGGGCAGGGTTACTTTGAAGCAGGATTTTGATAAAAATCCTGTTCTTTCTTTAGCTTTATCTTCAATGTGAGTTCATGGAAGATCATTCTCCCTGCTAAAATTCAAAGAAAATATCTTTGAAATAGTAGAATTCTTGGTTCTTGGCACAGGACAAGGATATTTTTCCTTTATTCTCAGTAAGACTTTGAGGACAGCAAATGAGATGAATGAATCTAAAAATGGGAAATTTCTACCATTTTCTGCCTTGTCAGCAGCTCCCCAGTGCCCAGAAATGGGAATCTCCACTGGATGAGCCATGGAAGGAGACATCCATGAGGCACGTGCAGCTCTTGGGGCAGCTCAGCCTCAAGGAAAGGAGGCCCCTCGAGTGCCCTGGGGACCCAAGGGATCTGTGGAACCCTGCAGGGCTTTGGGGACAAGCCCAAACTCCTCCCAGACAGAGCCAAGGAAGGGATTGGTTTCTCCAGGAACAGCAGCACCTCGGAGAAGAGCAAATCCCCACGGAAATCCCCCAGACCCCACTGTGCCAGCAGCAACTTCCTGCTTTTAGAGAGGAGATCTAGGTCCAGACATTTAAAAAGTTCTTTAAAAACTCAGGTTTTCCCTCCCAATTCCCTCACTGCCTCTCACCACTGTTTCTCTCCCTTCTGGCTGCTCTCAGGGATGCTCTGCTCAGCATATATTAACCCCATTTTGGGGTATTTAGTAAACTGAGTAGTGCCACAAAAATAAAATAAAAATCCAAACAAATAAAAAGATCAATTCCACTTTCTTGTCCTTTAACAAAAGTACCCAGTCAGTGCCAAATTTTTGAGGAATAAAATTACAGCCTTTTGTGTCTTCAGTCAAATCTTAATTTAGGAAAAAGAAATCCAAATATATCCAAATATTTCTATTTTCTTCTAAATATACTGATTTTCCCCCCTTGTCCTTAGCAAGAAAGACGTACTGGATGAAGGATTAACCAAGGCTGGTGGCTGAATGCCAGAATCCAGGAGGAGTCAGGGAATGTGGTGTCATTAGCTCCCCAGTAATCAAACAAGAAGGCAGCTTTTAAGAATTTATATGTGACCCAAATTTCAGTTTCTTTGATACTTGTACACGTCACAATTTTCTCGGAGCATAAAACCTCCTGTATGAAAACATTTGCTGGCAGGAAATGTCTTTTTGTTGTTGATTACCTGCTCTGTGAGTGCAATTTGCAGGTTTTCAGGTAAAAAAAGAATGGTTTCATCCTTCTCCCTAGCACGGCAGCTGATGCCAAATGTTTCAGAGCTCTGGGAAAGGCTTTTCCCTCTCTGTGGGGAGCATTTTTTCTGATCCCCAATGTAGCAGTTAATAAAGTCTCAATAGTCTTTCCACCATTTCCCTCAGCTCCCGTTTGCAGTCCTAAAACTCCACTTCTGCTGTCACTCTGCAGCCTCTCCAATCTTCTCTGCCAAATGATGTTTTCCTTAGCAGGAACTTCCAATGTAGCCCCAATTGTTTCTGTTTTATTGAGGGATTCCTCCTGAGTGGATTTTTCGATAGCATTTTTAACCACACCAGCAGCCACTCTCCTCTAAAGCAAAATTATCTCCAGCTCCCCGAGATTTAATAGCAGTAACGTTTTTAATGCTGCCTTACTCAAGTCCCCTGAGCCTGCAAGAGGTTCCTTCTCTTAATATTCCATTACATCTGACATGCTCTTGCCATCCATGGAGAGAGATTGGATCTTGTACTCGGAGCTTCCAGACTATCACATTTCCTGCTCTCCTCAAACACATCCTGCTCTTTTCCTCGAGGCTGTCCTGCCTTGCACACAAACAGTGCTGAACAAGAAACTGAAGGCTGGGGAATTTTCATCTTTTGGCCAAGGCAGGTGTTTGTGGGATACGTTTGAACTGGGGATGTGTTTTTCTTCTCTCCCATGGTTGTGAAGCTGTTCCAGAGGGAGATGTTTGTCAGGAGAAGCTCCTGGCCACCACAGGGGACGCACACTGACACTTCCAAACATGAGGTGGCAAAATTTAGATCTTAGGAAAGAGGAAAATCAGAATTCAAATCCCAGCTGTGCCAGTGCTCCCAGTAATACTCGTTGTGTGCACATCTCTAATTCAGAATAAACAACTGGCTGGCTGAGAGGAATGTGTGCTGTTGTTCCAATATCTACAGAATTTAGGGATAATCTGGGTACAGACTTGTGTTGAGAATATTATCAGCTGCTCTCATTACCTCTGCAGAGAGTACAAAGATATTTCACTCACTAATATTTGAGATACTCAGATGAGAAGCACTTAGTGCTATTAATGGCACTTCTGTCTCTGAAAGATAAATTATATAGTATATCAATAATATCATACATACATTTACATAATGTAAATAATCATCAAACCGGAGTTTTAATCTGCCACACAACCTTCCCACTTTGGCTCTTTTTTTGGTTATGGATTTATTTTCAAAGCTGAACTGTGAACAAGTGTTTGGAATGTTGGTTGCACTCACTGGAACGTTTTCCCTGAGTCCAGTTCTGACTCCTGACAGTTAAAAATCAGTTGTCTGCCTTTGATGAAAAGATCATCACCCGAACCAATAATTGTTATCCTTGCAAACCTCAGCGCGTCCACTGCTTGTACAGTGACAAAAGGTATAAATCAGTCCAACGGCTCCTAATTAGTGCCATTAGCAGTTGGTTGTTATCCTGCGTTTGAAGCACTGGTGCCACAGAGTGCAGCTCTGGCCGGCCCAAGCCTTGCGTGTATTTAACAAAACCAAATCCCGAGTGCGGGGCTGAACGGGGCCTCCACAGGCTCAGATTTTGGGGATGAAACTTCCTCAGCATACCCACACTATTTATCACTTAGTGACAGTGCAAGAGGTGATGGCTTGTGTTGCTGCCTGCCAGCCCTAATTACAGCATCCAAAAAACTCCAGTATTTTCACTGAAGGAAAAAAAAAGACATCTCTGCATGACCACATAAGGGCAGTTAGACCATCAATAGCTGCCAAGGGATTTTCAGTGTTGGTATTTATGTATTGCCCCTCTCATCTCTATTATTCCAGCATGGCAGATACCAACTGTTAATTCCACACAGTCATTTCTGTCGTATATTCTAATGCCTGTGAGGTGTATTTATTTCCTTAGCCTCCAAATAGAATTATTAGAACTCATCAATGAAGAGTTGACTGTTAAATATATATATATATATAATGGCAGCTGGGAATTATCGATGTGCATGTAGAAAAATCTGTGTTATGGTAATGGATCATATCCAGCTGCTCCAGTGCTTGTGCTGGGTTATTTACATTTTCATTTCATTCTGGGCTCTCTGCTCGGCTCTAATGCAATTCTACCGCTGGTAACAGCAAGAAGAGATGAAGTGTTCACCTCCTCTGGTAAACAGAACTTTGTGGCCAACTCTGGCCTGGCAGAGCTGTTCCTGTGCTGCTGCTCCCACGAGGAGGATTGTGCACAAAACTTGGATTTCCTGAGCACTCCTGGAGTAACTGAAGCATTCCAACAATCCTAAAAGGAATAAGTAAAATCACCCCCACCCCAGACACCGCTGCACTGGGAAGGGAAAGACAAAAATATCTGAGAACCGAGGAAGCAGACTGACCAAAAGCTCCCGCACCTTGCTTTAGAATTTACCAGGAGTTTTTAAAAGCTGCTGTGCCACTCCTCGGCCGCGGAGGAGAACTGCTGAGTGTGCGCTTTTCGAGTAAAGATGGAGCGCAATCTGTATGCAAATGAGATGTTAATACGGCATATAAAAGTAAAATTCAATAAAACAAGTTTGCACTGAGCTCACAGAAATGTGGCCGTTCTTTGGCTTTGGCTCCTGGCTGGGTTTTTGCTGACTGTTTCCCCACCTCCGGCGCAGTTTATAGAAATTGTGAGATTTAGCAGATAAAACCAAAGAGCACCTTTCCCTCTAATGAGGTGCAAGAATGACCCAAATATCCCCAGCACTCCTGAGAGCCGGGTTACAAACCCCATTGATGGCCCTGAAGTTTGTGCTGCTTGCACTGCAAAGAGCACTAAAAGCCGTGACTCAGCTGCCCGCCGTGGATGGGACGCGGCCACATAAAAAACTTTAAGAGGAAGAAATTCTAGACTCAAGAGGTTGTTGGCAACTTGTGGTTTACAACAGCAGCTGGAATAATCTGCTGGTAAAATTCCACCCCATTCAAACACCCAGCAAAGGAGGGAGGAAAAACAGGAGCTGTCCATTCCTATTGGGAAGAAACTGTCGCAGACATTTTTCATGAAAAATCATTTCTTAGGATTTTTCCTTGTGAGAAGCTGCAGTTTCAGCAACCAAAAGTAACCAATGGTTATCTGCTGCTGTGGAATGCAACAGGTAGACCCGTGATTGGTCTCCTGTGGATGTTTGGATTTACTCACCACTCATGGCAGAGCTGGCTCTTGCTCTCTGTCTGAGACACAGATCTTTGTTATTCATTCTTGTCTATTCTTAGCTTAGCTAGCTTCTGAAGAAACCTTTTCCTTTCTATTTCTTTTTAGTATAGTCTTAATGCAACACATATCATAAAATAATAAATCAAGCCTTCTGATCATGGAGTAAACATTCTCGTCTCTTCTTCATCCTGAAAACCCTTGTGACCATGGTCACAAGAAACTGAAATTTAGATACAAATAAATGAATTTACCAGCTTTAATAAACACATGGGTTAGCTATGAAATTGTCTTCATACTCTTATTTTGCTAGCCAAGCATGTGTTTTCATGGATTCCTTTGGGTTGGGAAATACCTTTAAGATCAGAGCACTTTACAAACATGAATTAGTGAGTTGTTAATTACTAAAGTGAGAGTTTAACCCACATTTCATAGAGCAAGAATCAAAAAATCCTAGAGAGTAAAAGGCCCCAAAATTCTCCCTGAGGTGTCTCACATTCATATTCATGACTCTGGTCTCTCAGATTTGATTATTTGACAGAAGACCTTGGAAAGTGCTTTTGCTCACTCTGGTCTTACAGAGAGCCCAAATCCTACAGTTGCAATACATCTTGTGTTGTATAAAGCTATGGGTTTGACTCTGAGGCCATGCTAGTATTTTTTGTTTGAACTAATTAGGTTTTGTTCCTGTAACTGCCAAAAATTCTTAACTGTATTTGAAAGCAGTTAGGCAAAACTGAAGGGTCGACATTCAGAGAAAATGTCCTTCTTTAGGATTTCTATAAAGAATGAACATTTCTTTTGCCCATAAACAGAAAACTCCCTGAGTTACTCAATTCACTCAGCATTGCTAATTTCTGAGTCTGTCTTTGAAGCAATAATTCCTTCAGTAGCTCAGAAACCTCGGGCTGAGTCCATGGAGGTGGAATTTCTCCATGGTCCACGTTTTCTCTGGGGGTTTGCCAAAATCTCCCCCCTCTTCAGATTCAGTTCAGAAAGGGCCCTTGACTCAAACTCAGAACACAAGATTTGCAATTATCACCACTTTGTTTTACATCAGCTTTTCCACATTCCACTTCTGCTCACAGAATATTGCACGGAGGTTGGGGTGAGCAAGGCAGGGAAGGTGAGGGTTGGAGCCAAATGGGAAGAGCTCAGCAGGAAAATGGATAACTGAGCTCTCTGCTTGGCAAACCAGTATGAAACTGTAATGATTTGCAGGCACTGCAGAACAGATGATCTTTAAAGATTTAAAAGAGAATATGTTCTCTTCTTAAAAGAGAAATTGTGACTTTTCAGATGTGAAAAAATCCTTGTAACTTCCCTGGCAGTTTGTATTCAGCAATGATAACTCCAGAAAAATTCCCCTCTTTACCTCCAGTGACCTCTTGAATCCTGCCATTATCTGGCATCTCCTCTAAGGCATTACAATAAAAATAATAGCAGCAATAGTGGGGTTTCTATCAGCATAAATATTTATAGTTACATTTTAATAATATTCATGCCATTTTCCTAATAGGAAATAACCTAATGATCTGGCAGGTTATGCTTGTCCAGGGGTTCCTTTTTTGCAGATCAAGAAGACATTTCTTAGCAACTGGGAGGTGTAAATTGAAGTGATCTTTATTTCTGTATCCTGCCTCAAATGAGATGCTGCCTTTAATCATCCACCAGGCAAAAGATTTTTTCCTACATGAATGAGGAATGTGAGGATTCTCCTCTGTTGTGCAGGTGAAAGCAACTGGTTTTCTTCTGAAGGCTGGGACAACTCTGCTGTTCTGTTGTACTTTGGTGTGCCCTGTCCTTGTGGGTGACAGCACCCCCTGGCCTGGGAAAGTCTTTGTGGGGTGTTTGGTAAATTTATTCAACCTGGAGAGCAGGAACAGCAGCTGGAAAATGTTTAAATATTGTGCCTTAAAGCCAGCTCTTGGATTTATTCCAGCAAATCCTGTGCATTTAGTAACAGCAGATAACAAAACATCATTTCCCATGCTATGACTGGTCTTTAGGCATCAGTAAAAATGTACTTAATCAATTTATATTAAATTACTGTGCAATCACCATGGCAGTTTAAGGCTATGCCTATGTATATTAGACATTTTATCAGATAATAATTATGTTCCCTAAACTTGATATTTTATATCTGTACAACTGGTATGTTTAAGTGGATATTTTATTCTCTCTGGACTACCACAATAACTGGGACTGCATTAAAGGGCAGTTAAGGATGACACCTTCTAATTGTCTGTGCTGTGCCTTTTGGTGGGGGTGTCCCATAAAAGAGCAAACAGGGTCTGCAGTAAACAGAGCTCCAGAGCAGAGCTCTGGGCTCCTCCCTGCTGCAGCTGCAGGTGTCCCACGGCCCCTGGGTGCTGGCACAAGGAAGGACAAACTGGCTTCAGTCCATCTGCTCCTGCTGCTTGGCCTCACCTAAGGACTGTGGCCAATAATTCTCCACCTACAGGATGTTCTGGGCCTCTTCAAAGCACTTTACAGCCCTAAAGGCTTAGAAATGCTATTTTTCTGTGTACTTTCCTGTGCTGCTGCACTGGGCTGTGCCTCGGCTCTGCTGACAGCTCAGAGGTCAGCTCAGAGGTCCCAGCCCCTCACACCCTCCTGATGCTGAGGCACAAAGCTGCTGCTGCACGTGCAGATAATTCACCCCCCAGCAATGCTGAGCCCAGCCCTTCATCCCCAGGGTTTCACCGGCGTTTGGACACAGCTTTGGAGGTACCAGTCCAAACATTCATTTTGGATTACTTCACAAACTGGCAGAGCACAGTTTTCTCTCCATTTAAGGAGCTGGGAAGCTTTGACCTTTCCCTATCTCTGCTGTTTGCTTCTGCTGTCATCTCATGCAAGTCCTTTAATCTCTCTGTATCTTACTGTGTGCGCCTTCAAATCTGAAATAACTCATGAAGAGCAGACACTATTGACATTTTTGCCAGGCCAGGCCATGTCTATTTAAGCTCAGGGAAGCTGCACACTCTTCCTTTGTGCATCCCTACCAGTGCATTTTCTGTTCTGAGGTGAAATATAACCATTTTGCATTATTGCAATTGTAAATGTCTGTTGTCAGGCCCTATTTATAATTATGGAAGTGTTTCCCTGGAGTACCCTTAGCAACTAATTTCAGGATCAGGATAAGTAGAAAATAAACTTGTGCTGGGCTGTGTAGACATTTATCAAATCAAATGATTACAGAAAATTAATCTTTCTATAGTGGTCTATGAAGTCATGAGAAACCAAGTGCATTTTAAATGCATGAATCTCACTGGTATGGGAAAAAAAAAAAAAAAACAACAAAAACCCATGACCATGCACCCAGCCATATACACTGGTCCTAAGAAAAAAACTAAACATGGATAATTTCCTTCTTTTTCCTCTTTCTACCCCAGTATATCCCCACTGTGAATTTCTTTAGCAAACAAACTGATTGGATGGGCAAATATTTGCTCCCTTTTCCAAGTAGGTTTGCTCTGAAATTTTTCACTTGCTGCCTGCTCAGTTATTTCTTTTAAAAAAGCAGGATTTTTGGAGAGACTCTAAAACACAGTCTTACATTTGTGTGGCTCACCACAACACAAAGCAGAGCCTGTGGGTACTCTCTGAGGGAAGAATTTTCCCATTATTTATTGAGGTAATTTAATGACATTCAGGAGGCTTTACCTTATCTCCATGTGGTTGTTTTTTTTTTTTAATCTCATGTTTCTTTTTAGGAACTATGTGAACTAAAATAGTGAAGGCCAACCTTGACAGGAGGTTTTGATGCTCCTGCAGTTGTGCCATTGCAAACAAGGTGAGAATGTGCTCCTGGAAGCATCAGGAGCCTTTCCAAGCTGCCCTTGGCACCAAGAGGCCCTTGACCAAGCAGGCCATGACTCTGCTCATGGCTCTGTCACCCCCTCCCTCTGAGTCCCAGTCCTCCCAGTTCCAGATCCCTGCTCAGACAGGGCTGCTCCCAAAGGTGGTGCCATGGATCTCTGCAGAGCTGTTCCCTGCTGTGGATCCAGCCCTGCCATCCCTGCAGGAAGCACTGAGTGATGCTCTCCAGCCACACCTGAGCTGGAGCAGCTCCAGCCCAGGACCCACCAGGCTCAGGCTGCCCTTGTCCTCTGCTCCACCAGGCACATTCCCAGAGCCACATATTTATTTAATGTTAATGCCTCGTTGTCTTGACATTCATCATGTGCTAAGCTGGGAAAGTAATTAAAGTTAATTTCTGCTTGGGGGAGGATGAGGAAAGGTGGGGGGAGCATCCTCACTGTAAATTCTTATTCATATTTCTTTCCTGTTTTGTGATTCTCAATCGGAGTTTTCTAATAACAGATCATTTCTTTTTGTCTAACTTTAATCTGGCCCTGCTTGACAAGCACCATCCTTTTCATTGAAGGGTAAGACCACTTAAAGAAAGGCCAATAAGCCCTTGCACTGCTCAGCTGACTGGGGTGATTTGTCACCCTGTGCAGTGGTGGTCACACCAATGGATTTATCTCAAGGTAAATGGAGATGCTGAGACCTGGGACCTGGAGCTTTGATTAAGGCCCCCTTTTTGTAGTGTTGATAGATGTTGCTTGTGTTTATCTATTTGAAATGCCACTAAATCTGTGAATACAATGGAAAAAGAGAGTAGTTTGCTGCTGAAAACATATTAGTGATTTATGTTTCACTAAGAAGCACAATAGAGAGACAGAGGCTATTAAGAGGAGCTATTTTCATGAGAAATAGTTCTGCTTTAAAACATTATCAACCACACCTTGATAAAGACCTACATGCATGCATAATGGTGTTTACTTATCCCTTTAGTTGAGTGCAATATACATTTGGAATGCACAGCCCCAAATTATTAATAAGTCAGGAGACACTTTGCCATGCAAATGCACAGGAATGGGATACTTTGCATGTTAATTGTGTTCCAGAGGAACAGCCAGCACGAGGCACCAATCCGGGACTTCAGGTGGGCTCCACATCCCTTCAAACAGCTCCAAATCCTACTGACCGTTATTGCCAGCATTTATTCACAACATTTGAGTAGAAATAACCAGTGGGGTGACACAAAGGGATTATAATGCATCGATATAAGTTATAACATGAATCAATGTCAACAAGACGCACCCATTTAAATGAATAGGGTCAGATGAGAACGCTGGATCACCCTGACTCGTGTGACAGTTACAAATGCATAACCTAGTCTGCATAATAGGAGTGTACAAACCAGCAGAGATTTGTAAACTTGGTTCATTTCAAGCAGAACTGACCCACAGCAACGGAAAAAGGAGAAGCCGACGGAGCTGTCTAGGAAAGAAGTGATTCTCTAGTTTGTTGTTTAACCAAAGGCATAATGAGGTTTCATTTCCTCAAGCTTGAGCAGAGCTCGTGGACCTGAGCCGCTGTTAGGAAGCCAAGCCATTTATCCACAACGTTCAATTAAAAGACAAAGATAACACGTCCCCTTCCAAACCCATTTCTGTTTACAAATGCAAAATAAATCTTCCCTGCTCTGCCTGGTGTGTGCAAATACCTGGGCACGCTGCAATTGCACGTTTGGGATGAACTATGCCGGGTTATGATTTATTGAAACGTTCCGAGGATTCCTCTTTGCCGCTAATGAACAGCGGTGGAGGGGGGGAAGGCTGGAAAACGCCTGTGCACCTGGAGCATGACAACTCCTGCAGCAAGTTCTGTACCTGAGGGCGCTGCTGGGGCTGGGGCTTGGCACCGCAGCGCACTGAGAGCGGAGCAAAGCTCTTAAATCTGGACAACACCTGCACCTCATTTGCAGGTGAGAGGCGCCATGACCTGACTGCTGATGGCGAGCCCTCCCTTCCATCCTCGGGATTATGACAAGTTATTAATTGCCACCATTAGCTGCAGCAGCCTGCCTGAGATCTCTGCTGCTCTCTGGAGGTGAGAAACTCTGCGTGTGAACGCCGAGAGAGAAGCCGGGAAGCGCTGGGGCAAACAGAGCAACAATCTGCCCTAAAGGGATTGTGAGGCTGTGAATAATTTATTAGAAAACATTTTTCTTTGTCCTTCCCACAGACCCACAAATCCTCCCTAAGCGCTCTTTAGCAGCCTAGCAGATAATATACTTACACATCTCAGAGCTTGCTAAATAGAGTGAGCAGGCCAGAGTTCACTCCTAGCACAGCTCAAATACCCTCATCCTCTCCTGGAAGTCCTGGCCGTGCAAGCTTTTTGTAATTAGCTAGAAAAGTGAATAAAAAATGACAAATCCACGCTTGGAAAACAAATTTTTCCCCCTTTTGTTTGTAATTGGGTAGTGAATGTGTCAGCTCCTCCAGCAGTCCCAATTTCAGCCTGGATTCACACCTCATTTCCCCCTCCTTCATGCGCTTGTTTGAAGGTGCTCAACCTGTCTCATTAACGTTTTCAGACACCAAACATCATCTCTCAGCGTCTAATGAGGATTGTGATTGAAACAGGGAAAAGCAAGTTCATACCATGATGGGGAGAGGAGTGTCAGCAATTTAATGTACAGCCACCGTGGGGAAATTCGGGTGCAAGTGAAAGATCACAGTGCTCAGAGGGGACAGGAGGGGAGGATGGTCAGAGTGAAATATGAACTGATCAGCAAGCAGAGCTTCCAGGTTTGTGCTGCTTTGGAGCACCTGAAGCTGCCTCAAACGCTGCCATCCCTGAGCATGCCCAGGGTGATGGTCTGTGGGTCAGCCAGCTGAGGAATCCTCTGCACAGTGGCACCCACGTGTTTGTGTCTCCTTTGATAAACACCAGAAACTCTTCCGTTTGAGATCTGCACTGGAAAGCTGCTGTCCAGGCAGGGGTTCAGGACAGAATCCAAGAGTTTGGAGAGGGATTGAGTTCAGCTCCTTAGTAAGGAGCTCTGGTCACTCTGTTGTCACAAAATGTTCAACTTTTAAGGAATGAAATTCCTCTTCTTTCAAAGAAGCCTTGTAGGCTTCTGCCATTGGGGGATGAGCTGGGGCTCTGAGGCCCAGGTGGAAAGAAACTCTTCCTTTAAGGCTGGACTCTGGCAGATACTGTGCCTCAGTTCCCCCAGGTTCCTCACTGTGAGCAGCCTTTCACACTAAAACACCGAGCACACAACTCAGCTTTTCAGCCCACTCTGGCCCTATCCCTTTGCCCAGGCACATGAAACACAACAGGTTCTGTGCCTCACTCGGGGTCTCCTCCAGCCTTTTGTTCCCCCAGGCCCAGCCTCCTTCCTCCCCATCTCCTCTTCCTCCTTATCCTTAGAGTGGGAATCATACCCTGAGCTTGTCTTTTGCAATATGCAGGAAAGGTAATGCTACAATATTTTCATCATTTTTACATTAAAAATTACCATCAACTGTGCCAGTCATAATTCAAATATAACTTAAAAGAGTATAGAAAGGAAGTTTTTTTCTCAGTGTACTGCAAATCTACTTTTAATTGGCATTTGATTATCCAGCAGATTTAAAATTTGCCTATAACATGTGAAATACTGGTCTTGATCTAAATCCTGTTTGACTAAATGGAAAAACTTCCAGGGAATTCCTGCTACTAGTTAATCTTCAGGTGTTTGATTTTGCAACTCAAACAATGCTCAGTTCACACTGTTTCCTTATGGAGCACATGAAAATGCACTTTTCCTTACATTCATCATCATTTGCTACAATCATTAAAATAGTTTAAACAGAAAAATAAATTATGTCAGTTTTAACAAGGCAGAATGTTATGGTGTCTGATATGGACAATTAATGTTTTACCAGCTTCACTTGCCTAAAATAAAACTTTGTTCTCATCTGCTCCCCCAAACTCCTCAGTAATACAGACATTAATTGTAGTTCTTAATTGCAACTGATAATAGTCCTGGAAAAAGTTGATATTATGGGATAGCACGGTGTCAGCCCAGTACTCCCAGATGTGAGGTCCCTGGAACAGGAGCCGGTGTGCCAGAGAGCCTGTCCAGCAGGGACGCTGGGGAGCAGGATTTCTCCATATAGAATTTATGGATAAATCTATAGGATGTAGGAGCACAAATATAGATGGGTTTATGCAGGTCCAGGATCTGTGCACACAGCAGTGAACACCTTTACTGCATCCTGCCCTGTGTCGTGTCGCAGAGCTCAGAATGGGATTAGCAAATTCTCAATCTGAGTTTGCCTCATGGTTCTGGAAGAGCAGGGGGACAAAAGGAAAAGCCAGTCAGACATCCAGCACAGAGAGATGCATTTAGGAACTACAAAATCTCCTTTTTTGAGATGGTGAGGAATCCAAAGCTCCCATCTAACCACAAAGGTGCTTCTGGATGCCATTTTGAGCCCCAAAGCTGGCTCTGGTGGGGGCAGCAGATGCAGCTGGCCCAGGGAGAGCAAAGGGTTAAGCCATGGCCTCACTCCAGGTATGTTTGTTTCTGCAGGAATGAATGGAGTCACTGTGAGCAGCTGAGTGTTATTTTAACACCTATTCTCTCTCTGGCTCTGTGGCCAGTTCACATGGAACTGAGTGTTTCCATGGAGGAGCGAATCCATCTGTGTTTTCTCACCTGCAGGTGCTGGGGGTTTAATTAAAAACTCCAACTAATATGTTGCTATTTTGTGAAGGGAGGTGAATTATAGCAAAGGCAAATTATGAATGATAATGAAGGCAAAATAACACACTTGGAAGTTTTTGTGTGTGTTTTTTCCCCTTTGTAACATAGGAGAATGTGCTTTAAGGAAATAATCAAGGATGAGCACTAATTTCCTCTCATGGCCTCTTTGTCTGTGCAGGCAAGGCAGGTACAGTTTCATTTGCATGGGGACTGCACCAATTTAATAAGCACAACCACTTAGAGCTGGACTGTGAGTAAAAACCTTAAGATGCATCAAGAAAAGTGGAGTTCTTACACAGAGTTTAAACAAGCCTGCCTTCCAAATGCAGACAAGTGGAGTAAATTTGTTTGCCATTTGCAATAATTGCTCATTCAAGCTGCTGCGCTGGGTGGATAGAGACACAGAGCTGAGTTTCACAACCACCTGAACCTCTGGGCAGTTTGGATTCTTTCTCTTAATTAGTATTAGAAAGTAAGAGTGAATATAATGATCTCACTTCGATGCAAACATTAGGACTGGAAGCATTTCTGTATGTCTCACATAGAGAAATGTGCTTTATATCTCGGACTCTCACTTTCAGAACAGAATACAAATAACTCCATTATGACTTTCCAGAATGGTCCTACCTTTTTCTCCATGTATCTGACATGATGGATATGGAAGGATCCTTTTAGAAAACTTTTGGGAAGGCAGCCATCCAAAATCTCCCTAAATTACCACTAGGATGCATCTTTATTTTATTACTCTGCCCCAGATTCTGGTTCCTCCAGACCTCACCACCTCATTGGGGCCAAGAAATCTGAGCAGAGAGTTCCAGGCTACCCTCAGTGCTGATTTAAAAAGTCAGTGAAAAGAATGGTAAATAAAATTGGCCCAAGAGGCTGACAGAGCCTGGGGTAGTATCAGAAGGCTCTGAGGCATTAAAGAGCCATAATACAAAGCACAAGCTACAACACAATTCCAGCAAGACACAAGTCTCTTACTCCCTATCAAAATCCACAATATAGATCTGTCTCATGTCTATAAAAATTACAGAGAAATATACTTGTCATTCTAGGTGAAATAATAAAGGAAAAGAGGAAAGTGATGAAATGGTGGAAAAAGGAGAAGAGATAGGAGACAGGCAGTTGTTGAGGGAAAAAAACACCTAAAAAAAAGAGTTGGCAGGGTTTGTAAATGTGAAATACTTGGTCATTAGGGCTTGGCACTTGGGTAACAAAGGGAGAATGGGAAGAAAAAGAATAAGGGAAAGGCATAGACAACAGGGAAGAATGACAGAGGAAAGAGAGATGGAAGAAGCCCGATGCCAGGAGGAGCAGTTGTTAATTACACCTAGGTGGATTTGCTGTGGACAGTAACGTAACCTATTCTGTTCTATTAATCATTAGGATCCAGGGGCCGCCAATGGCACATGAAGTATGTGTTATCTGTCCCCTGGTCATTTCTCCGGGGAAAGATGTGTGTTCAGGGGGTATGGAGAGATTCCTTTTCTTCTTTCTTAATATACATGTTGTTGTGTTTTCAGTTTCAAGATGGCAAGGTCAAAGAAATACTCCTTCCCTTGCACAAATGTGTCTTTGAGGCATCAGGGAATTCAGGAGGGAGAGAACAAAACAGAGCTTGCAAAAGGAAAGGGATCATAAAATGTGGGTTTTTCCTTCACCAACTCATTGTGTATTTTTTGTCCAGGCTTTTAGGATCATCTCACTGAAGAAAAATAAGATTAAAACCTCTGCCCGTGGCCTTTTTACCACCCTCTGCCTGCTGCTTTCATTTCATCTGGAATTTTCTCGGCTTCTTCCTCGCTGCTCCCACCTGAGCTGGTCCCCCCCTCTTGTTCCTGCAAACCTGAAGCTGCAGCACGTTGGGAATGTGGCACAAGCCCGAGTCCCACTGCCCAGAGCCCCAGCTGGGTGCAAGCCCACACCAGAAAGGAAGACTGGAGGTTTTTTCTCATGGATGAATTTAATCTAATTAACCTCCTGGCTCTGTAAGCACATCCTGCAGTTGGGCTCCGAGAGGAGCCCCCAGATTGTCCTGGAGCTCTGGTTGTGTGCAGCACAACCCCCCTCTGCAGCCATCATCACATCCTGGGCACTGCTCTGCCTCCTCCTCCTGACATTGTCACCTGAACGGCTCAGGGCTGTGACACAGCGAGAGTGCAAAGTGCCAGGAATTACTCAGGACACCTGGAGCACTCTGGCATGGCACCGTGGCAGTGCTGGGGACACTGTGACACAAGGCGTTGGGGCCAGGGACAGGCACCACCAGCAGAGTGTTTTTCCTGCTCTTAAGGAAGGTATATCACTGATCATTATAAATGGATAGTGATTGTAAGGCTAAATTCCCATCAAGGGGTTGATGAGTCATTAAAACCCCTCAAGCTTTGTTCTCACAGTTTATTGCCTCATCACCATCACCACCCCTTCATGAAATTATTGTCTTTTAATTAGCTCTAGCTCTTTCATTACTGTCTGTATCATTGCAGAGAAAGAAATAGGGAAACAGCTCCAACCAAGTATCTGACTGCCCCTTCTGCAGCCAGTAATAAGGGATTAGAACAGAGTCATATAAAATTATGGCCTCTGTGATATAGCAAACTCATTTTTTTTCCTTAACAAAGGAGAACCTGGATATGTGTCCTGGTTCCTCTTCCAGGGGTACAAGGATCCTGTTGAGGAGAAGCTGTGGCTGTCCCATCCCTGGAAGTGTCCAAGGCCAGGTTTGATGAGGTTTGGAGCACCCTGGGGTAGAGGATGGTGTCCCTGTCCATGGCAGGGGGTGGAACAGGATGATCTTAAAGGATTCTTCTGACTCAAACCATTCTGGGATCCTGAAGCACCATTCCCCTGCCACCAGGAAAGCCTCCAGTGGTTCCTCCCATCTCTCAGCCTCTCAGAAGTTGCTGTGCTGCTTGGCTGAGGGGCTGGTGGGAGACAGCCAGCAGAACACCCAGCGTGGGACCATTTCACCTGCTGTGCACCCACAGATCCCCTGGCTCCAGTGGGAGCTGTTGATTGGAATATGCTAAGTAACAGCAACTATCCCAACTGCAGGGATCTCCTGTATTTAAAACACGGGTTTACATGCCCCATAAATTTCAGTATTTGTAATTATACGATATATACGAAGAGAGTGAGTGGAAGAGAACAAATATATTATGTGAGGAAACAGCATTATCGATCCTGTATTATACAGTGCACAGGAAAATTAGTTAACCATACAGCTCATTGGTTTAAAGATGGCAGTAAAGTTTAAAGGCATTCTGTTGTGAAGTTAAATATAACAGCCATGACACAAATAGAACAATCGCTTTCCCCGGATTTCCCTGGCAGCCAAGGAATTCAGGGGCTGGATCCTGCCCCAGTAGTGCTGCTGCAGCCTCAAAATAACCCCACAGAAACACACAGTTACTCCAGATTTACACCACGGTAGCTGGAGCAGCAATTTGGATCCAGAGGTTTCAATAAGGCTTATGTAATAAAAAGGGAATTTCTAATGGTTCCCTGTGGGGAGGGAAGGCAAGGTGAAAGCTGCATCTGCTTAGAGAGGGAGTTAACAGAAATGGACTTCAGCTCCTCACAAGTTATTTGATCTGAAAGAGTTTTGTTTGTTTAAATGAAAACAGATCAGAGCAAGCAAAACTATTTACTAAAGGAGGCACCCCTGGGAGTAGAAGCCAACCCTACCATGGGCTTCTCCCCTTCCAGTCAGTTCCTGTTGCATTCCAGCTTTTAGACCACTGGTGCCCGGGGTGGGGCTGGCTGTTCAGAAGGAGGGCTGGACCACCAGCTCCAGGTCTGGTGGGATGTGGATGCGTGGCAAGAAGAGGAATGGCACAGGAAGTGATGCCATTTTGGATTTTGCCTTTTTTCTTTTCTTTTTCTCTGTATTTTCCACACATCCATTTGTGGCTCTGTAGCCTATTGTATTAGTGGCGAGTTTTCCCAGTAATTTTCCATGGCCTTTCCTTGAGCAAAAAGAAAACGAATTCCAGAGCTCCAAGCCTCGGGGGGTACAAGGCCCCTATCCTGTCTTGGTTCTTCCTGGGTACCAAGATTGAGAACAACTCTTTGAGGAACATTTCATGGACAAGGTACAGCCAGTGCCGAGGGGGAGGCTCCAGAAAAGGGCCTTGACCTGGGGGGGAATTGCATCACCACTTGTCCTCCTAATTGGTGCTTTTTATCAATTCTGCTAATTTCCTAAAACCTATAAAATGTACTCACCCTTGTGGGAGTGGGCTTTTGTGGGCATCTTTCCATAACCACCTCTGAAAGCCTTCAAATGAAGACCCACTCTTATATTGGTTGCTCACTACAATGACCTCAAGTTTCATTTCCAGGTTGATAAAAAGGCAACAAGAGCACTGAGGATGCCAAGGCACAAACCACTGGTCCCAGGGCTCATTCCTGCTCCTGCCAGGCCTTTGCTCTGGGACTCCCAGGGTGTCACTTGCTGTTCCTTCTCTCCAAAGCAGTCTCAAGCTGCATCAGGGGAAATATAGGTTGGATATTAGGAAGAAGTTTTTCACAGAAATAGTGCTAAAATATTGGAATGGCCTGCCTGGGGAGGTGGTGGTGGAGTCACCGTCCCTGGATGTGTTAAGAAAAAAACAACTGGATATGGCACTTGGTGCCATGGTTTAGTTGAGGTGTTTCAGGCACGGGCTGAACTTGATGATCTTGAAGGTCTTTTCCAACCCAGTGATTCTGTGATTCAAGTGGTGCCAGATGGATGAGAACACAGAGGGGATACAAGGTCTGGTTATGCCATGCTGGGCAAGGTTTTCTGTTTCTCCAAGAGAAAATTCCACCAAACACAAAAGGAGACCTGAGTACTCCACTCTGGAGCCATCAGCAGCTCCACAGCAGCCTGCAGGCTACACAGAGCTGGGGAGCAGAGCAGGGGAAGTCAACAGAAAATACAAGGAATTGCAGAAATACCGGGTAGGAAGATAGAAAAAATAATAAATTCTGCATTTAATTTCTTGCCCCCCATTTCATACAAATGTGATCTAATTTAATTTCAAAGAAATCTCTCTCCCGGATGCTCGGAAAAGGTTAAAATGCAATTTTCTGAAACTAAGTTATTAGATAGAGGAATATTAACCTTTGAGCCCCATAGACTTTTACTCTTTTTTATCTCCTTTTCATTTTTGTTTGTGGGTCTATTCATTTTTTGGCGATGTCGGCCGTGTTGCTAGGGAACAGGCGGGAGCTCGGCAGCCGGGCTGTGCCTGGGCTCCCGTGCTGGACCCGCTCCCTCCTTCCCAGCGCTCGCTGCCGGCCCCTCCAAAAAGCATTTATCACATCCTCGCTCGGTAATGGCCACTCAGTGGAGGGGAAATTGAGCTGACCCGAAGGCCAAAGCTGTTAGGGAGACTGGTGGGAAGGGTAAAAGGGTCACGGTACCCTTTTCCCACCCACTTAGTGGGCAGTAAGCAATAGAACAGCAGTGCCACTGTTTCCACTAACATATCCCGAGGCTTTGCACCTGAAATAAATGTTTGTTTGACATTAACGATAAAAAAAATAAAAATCTGGGTTCCTCACAGAAGCTGGTTATGCTGTTTAAACTTCTCCAAGGTAGGGGTAGAGTGGGGAGAACGGTTTAGGATCTGATTTGTTGGGCTCTGTGGATGTTATAATTATTTCCTTTTGATAGCAATAACTCTTGCATGTCCCCATCTCCTTTGATTCAGAGAAGGCAGGAATCACAGAAGCAAAACAAAAAGTCTTTTGTTTCCTTTGGGTCAAAAACATTGCCTACCACGAAGACATGGAAAAAACCTGAGTTCTGTTGACAAATCAAACACAGAAATAAGCAAAACCCCCTCAAAAATTACCTATCTGCATAGCCTGGATTATATTCTTGAATATGGAAGCATTTACAAACTGAGAAAAAACCGATTCTCTAACAGAAAATGGAGAAATGGGAATAAATCCACCTCTGTTTTCCCACAATAACCTAAAATTCCAATTTCTTCTAGAGATCATGTGTTCTCATAAGACCTGCAGGACTGAAATCTTGATGGAAACAGAGCACCTGGTTTTTAGAAAGCCATAAGAATTTATCTTGCTCCATTTCTTGCATCCAGGGACCTCTCCCAGGTAAAGGTGCTCCCAGGCAAGGAACACTTTTCACCATTAGACCCTTACTGGGGGCCCTTCAATGGTGTCAGCAAAGAGCAGGATTTGGTGGCTATTAATTAGCAAAAAATCATTGTTTATATGGCTTTTCCCTCTCACAGAACTGGTGAATCATAATGAGATTTCTGCTGCTGTATCCAGTGTTCTCAAACAACAATATTTAACCAACAAAAAGAGGCCGAGTCAATCTCGCTTTCAGTGATTCCCAGGAAAGTCATCAAATAAAAATGTGAACTTTAAAATTGATCAGGATTAATTTCACTGACACTGTATCATAACATATATCTCTTTGGAGACTCATTTGTTGGGCTGCAGATACAAAGAAAGTAAGGAAAGAAATAAATCAGAATACAATAAGGCAATTAGACTTTTGCCATTGATAGAATACTAAAAATGTCTGATTTATCAAAGCATTAACAAACAGAAGTAAACACAAGATGTATATTTCCCTGCAAAATATCTGGTTGGGAAAAATAAAATAATAAACAAGGCTATGTTTATCAATAAATTTAATTTCTCAATATTGTGCCTCTCAGTGTGGAATGCCATTTCATCTGCTAATTTCAGGAGTGCAGCAATAGAAGGAGATTTATCACACGAACACCAATCCAGTAAAAATCCTCTTCCCATCTCTGAAATGAGAACATTCCCTGCTCTCTGTGTATTAAGGGTAGGATATCACACACACAGACATGCACCCACAGCAATGTGATTTCCCAAAGCTTTCACTGCATGTTGAGGCAGTTATGGGAGATTCCTCTGGCAAGGGCAGTGCTTTGGAGCTCTGCAGGGTTCCCTGGACACCCAGAGAGTGGCAATTCTCCTCCTAACATTCCTGAAGGCATGAAGCACTTCCATATTCCTCAGTTGTTCTGTTGGGATAAGCCAGTGCAAAGATTGGGATTTTATTTCCTGTTCCTGGCTGCAGGGAGGTGCAGTCTGAAGGATGGGAGGCAGTGCTGGCTCAGGGATCATATTTAAGCTGATTTTTGTGCTCAAACACCCCCAAGGATGGCAAGGAATTGTGTCATCCTAAACATCTGAACAGAGTTAAGTCTTAATCTGGAGAGAAGATGGGATGCTGGGTTACCTAATGAACTTCAGAAATGTCTGAATCATAGGCAACAATCCCACCTGGGAAGGAGGGAAGGGAATAATCCTCACACGAGGTCCCTACAAGGGAATTTTTCTGTTATCACTTCTCAATCACTGTGGTACCCAAACACCACCATCTGTACAGGATTTCTAAGACTTCCTCAAAATGTTTGTCCTTCAGAACAAACACAAAGGTTTTCAGGAGAAGCAGCAAAAATGAAGTAAATTATGTATTTTAGAGGGAAAAGTGAAAGCAGAAGTAGTTAAAATACCAGCTAATATTCCTATAAATATCTGAGCAATATTTGGCCAATCTAAATCACTCAAAATTCTGAACTTTAAGGTTTGGTTTTTTTTAAGACAAAAAAGGTTAGAAATCAGATGGAAATAGAGCCTAGTGAGAAATTTAACAGGTGAGTGGTGGTACAATACAAATGGGGTAAAATTCCTCATCAAATCCCCAAGATGAGTTTTCCCAGCGATGCTCAGAATTGGATATACATTGTCTCTCACCACTTGCTGAAAACCAATTGCACACTTCAACCCTGAGCTAACACATGCATAACTCAGAATTTCCCTAAACCAATGCAAGAACCAATTTCAAAAGGCAATCTGGAAATTATTAATTTAAGAAGGCTGAATGAAGTGTGTGGTGCTCTGTTATTGATCTGAATACAACTGATTGTAACAGATAGATCCATTTTTCACCAGCAGCAATGGGAAACTCGTCACTGCAGCTCCAGAGGGTCCAGAAGCACCGAAGGATTTGCCATAATGGATCTTAAATATGAGATTATAAGGAAGGCAGAGCACAAGTGTTTAACTGCTTTTGTATGCCAGCATTTATTAATCATAATCCTCCAGGAAACCAGACCAGATGTCTCGAAACACCCTGGACCAGTCACTTAACTGATAGCAAACCTGGAAAAATCAGATAATTTATTGAGCACAGTACCAAGCTGAGTCCAAAAAGCTATTTGGAAAGCGAAGCAGGATTGTACAGACTTTTAAATAAAGCTATTGTACTTTCCCCTCTTTCCCCTGTTATCCATTCCTGGAACTATAACATATTGTCTCTTGTCAGGGACCAACATGAAAAGGAAATTACATGGCTGTCTAAAGTTATGTCTTCACTGCAGACCAGTCTTTCAGTGCAGCTTTGCATTGATGGCTCTCCTGATGTTACAATATAAGCAAAGAGAAGGCCAGGAGTTTTCTCTTGGTGTCACTTGTGCAGGTCAGACTCAAATTGTGGCAGAGAATTAACCCTAAATACTAAATACTAAATACTAAATACTAAATACTCCAGGATGGTAACAACACCTCAAAGCCTCCTGGAATTATCTGCTGCTCTGTTTTGCTGAACCAAAATATGTTTAAAATCTACATTAAAATTAAAAAAAAATATTTTAAAATTATAATTTTAAATAAATAAATGTTATAAATAAATATATATTATAATTTTTAAAGCTACGTTTTCCCTGGAAAAAAGAAAAGAGTGATGAAGATGTGGGAAGGCTAAAGGTACATAATCACTTTGTCAGAGCAGCACAGCCCCAGCCCAAGCTGCCCCACAAGCTCCAGGGGGTTCATGCTTCTCCCCTGAGGTGCAGAGACCCCTGGAGTGTCCCTGCTCCCACATCAGCCCATGGCAGGAAAACACAGCTGCAAGTTCTCAGGGAACAGCTGAGATTTGGGGGCTCCTACTGAAATCCAAGCTGTGGGAACACGGGCATGGAAAAGCTGCGCTTCCAGTGTGTGTTACTAAAACAGTCAGAGCAAGCTCCACGTGTTCCATGGGCTGTTTACAGACTTACATACCAGCAGCCCCAGTTAATGGGAATAAAAACTGAAACTAAACTATGACTGATATCCTTTTGATGTGGCTTATGTGTGCTCTTTCCTTTTATAGCAGATGGATATTTTTCTTGCAGGAGATTAAGCTGTAAATTGGAGAATGTTTTCCTTGATGTTTGCCACGATGGTCCTGATGGAAATGAATATGAAAAATGAGTGTGAATTTTTGTTTGTTTGTTTTTAATTAAATGATTTGTCCTTGTGCTCCTTGAAGTTTGGGGATGCTGAGTAATGCTGTGCTATGCCCTGCATTCTCTTCAGAGGTGCTGCACTGGCTAAATTAATTACAAGACAAGCCTTTGGAATTAAGTGTATTTTAAGTTCAGAGGCATCTGTTTAGAATCTCCTAATACCTCCAGCCCCTTTGGAAATGTACTTGTTAGTATGAGTGGTATAATTTTCATTTCCGCTGGCATGGTTATAGCAGGACTTCTTCAGTTTCACACACACTTCATTTGACCTATCAAGGACATAAACTGAAGATATTCTCTCACCCTTTTTGTTTTTCAATCAAATATAGGTGAAAACATTCATTTAAATACACCCTAAGCATGAAAAGAATGTTGCTCCTGCTGCTTTTCTCTTTAAATACCAAGATGAATGTTATTTTTTAAGAAATAAAAAAAATCAAGAGGAAAAAATGCCTTGAAGGTTGTAGAAATCTGTAAGAACAATGTATCTGTCTTCCCTGTAATTGGTGCAAAAATAAAATGTGTGAATAAAGTATTAAATATCAAATTCATTAAGTGGAATGGTAGCAATAATAAGTGGGAATAAATTGGAAATAAAACTGGGACTTCAGGAGGCCTAAATTCAAAGCAGGAGTAGATTTTCCTCGCTGAAATAATAAAACTTTGGTTTTGTTTTATAATTACATATTGAAGGTGCTGAATATCACATAAATACTGAAGTGAAGGAAAAAATTCCTCAAATATCTGCTTTTATGGAAAGAACTAAAGCCTGGCAGATTCTATGACACGTAGATCCCAAATATTCTCATGGATGCAGTTGCGGAAGGAAGGAAGGAAGGAAGGAAGGAAGGAAGGAAGGAAGGAAGGAAGGAAGGAAGGAAGGAAGGAAGGAAGGAAGGAAGGAAGGAAGGAAGGAAGGAAGGAAGGAAGGAAGGAAGGAAGGAAGGAAGGAAGGAAGGAAGGAAGGAAGGAAGGAAGGAAGGAAGGAAGGAAGGAAGGAAGGAAGGAAGGAAGGAAGGAAGGAAGGAAGGAAGGAAGGAAGGAAGGAAGGAAGGAAGGAAGGAAGGAAGGAAGGAGTAACCACTGGGGCCTTGTCCAAGAAGAGAAGAGATTAGGAAGAGATTTTTTATTCTTTCCTGGCTCCTGAGCACACTGGGATGGACACAGCAGATATTCCCAGACCCAGGTTCTCTCTTAAATCCTTCATGGTCAGCTACAGGAACATATTAAAAACCTAAAGAAGACGGAATCAGCTTCTTGCAGGACATGGAAGATTTTCCTGCTGTTTACTTGCTTCAGCAGACTTTTAAAGCCCCTCATTACAATATTGCTACTCTGCAGTGTAAACTGGACATTTAAATGTCACCAGCCCGGAGTGAAATGCCAGCATTTAACACTGGATCTAAAAGGTGCTGAGCCATTGAGGGCTGTGGCCAAAGCAGCCATATCTGAGATGAAATATGGCGGCAAGGAGGACACTTGTCACTGAGAGCCCGGGGTGCTCGGGGTGACAAGAGTGCTGGCCCTCATTCCCACACTTGCCATTGTTTGCTTGGTGGAAGTGTAACACTAACTCAGAATTCATTTCCCCACGTTCTCTTGAACCCCACTCTTCTGTTACCTGCCTCTCCCCATCTAAATTGCTGATATGGATTTACAACCTTCCTTCCCCTTAATAAGGTTTTGTTTTGCCTGGGAGTTGTGCTGTGCTGAGAGGCAGAGCACACGAGGCGCTTCTGTGCACAGAGTACATTGCGCAGCCATTTGCACTGTAAATCTCCTTCTATGGGCTGTATTAATATTCTGCATATACCCCACCAGCCCATCATCTCCTGGCATTACTCATCTCCAAAGCACTGCTCAGCCAGGCTCTGCCTTGGCTTTTTCCTCAAAAACTTAACAGATAGCGAGTAAACCAAACTGATGTGAGAAAGCTCCGTTCATTGGAATCCAGGGAAAAAATAAATTGTGTTGGCACATTTTATTGTGTTTCTGAACAGAGCAATAAGGCTCCAGCCTTAGATGAGAATAGCTGGGATTTTGGAACTCGCTGAAAAAGTTTTCTCTTGGAAGATGGATTAAATTGATCATTTTTTCCTAGACGGAGTGCACTTCAGGCTCATTTTGCTTTGTAATTAAGAAGAAAGCCAGAAACATCATTTACACATTAAGAATTTAATAGATATATTTTTCTAGCTTTATGCATTAGCACAGGACAGCCCATTAATGAAATAAGTCTTCCTTCAGGGTCAATTTAGATGGGCTGTAATCTTCTGCAAATATATTGCAAATGAGGATCATTTAATGATCTTAAAACTAACTGCCAGAAAAGGATTGTTATAACTCTCCAGACAACAAAAAGAGGGTTTGGCATGACTTGCAGTACCTTTGTAATTAGCAAATGTTTAATTTCAACCCACCAGATCATAAAATTTAAAATATTATCTTCTGTGGAGGTCAGTTTCAGACTCTGTGACCTGGGGTGTTAATTCTGAGAAAGGAGAAGCCTGAGGTTGTGTTTGTCACTCAATACAACAACAGCTCCAGCTCCCTTCTCAAGTCTGGATGCTTCAGTTGACACCTGAATCCCCCCTTTGAACAATCAGATCCTGCCAGGCAAGGAAAAGCTACAAGGAAGGATTTAGTGACAGCAAGAGCACATGGGTGAGAATGAATATTTAACTCAGGCTAGAATTTAACTCAGGCTAGGGTCAGTGTAACCCTGGTGGTTGGATACTTGTAGTTTTTTTTTCACACCAAAGCACTCCTGCATCTCCCACTCTGTGTTCTGCCTGTATCAGCCTCTCCTTTTCCCCCACATCCTCCTGCCCTTCTCTATCTTCATTCAACCACAATCTGTGCTCTGAAATGTGGTACAGAGAATTTGGGAATTTGGGAAGGGGCTCTGTGTGTTTTGTAACTCACACAGTATCCCCTGAATTTTAACCTTTCCTGTTTCTGTGGGATGAGTCTCCTTCCTGCCTCCCCTTTCTCCCAGACACAGAGCCATCCCCTCTAGTGGAATATTTCAGTAGCCCAAGCAGGGAAAATCCCTGTGCCTTTCCCAGCCTGACTTACAGGCATTCTGACAGTTTTTCTAGGGTGTTTCACTCAAATAAATGGGCAATTTGCTCACTCTAGTTTGAAAAGCTGGTCTCTGTAGGACATTTCTGATTTCTTGTACCAGGAAAAACCTTGGAACAAATTTTATATTAATACAAGAAACACATTCTCAGTTCTGGAAAAGGGTTCCAGTTTCTCTTCTATCTGATGAAAAAAAAAATCATCTCATCTTCAGCTTCTTTCTTTCCTTTCTTTCAAAATCACTGTTACTTGTTCCACATTTACTTGCTTTGTGTTTTATAAACTTAGAGTCGTAATTCTTGTGAATGGCAGTGGAGTAATGGGAGTTTTGTGCTTGGTTGGGAATTTTAATTATTTCAACAGAAGCCCATTTGGGTCAACAACAAATATTAATGGAAATTTTACCCTAAGCTTGCCTCAATCTGCCTAAGTGCTTTTAATGGAAATATCCAGAGTTCAGGGACCTGCATATCCAACAGTGACTTTGACTGAAGTTAAGGATTTTGTGCTGCCAGCAAGAGGCCCGTGGTGTTTGTTCTGCTTTAAGAGGGACTTTTGACTGACTTCAACTTCCTTTTTACAGAGAAGAGAGCAGCAAACCATGTTTCCCACATTCTGACAGGTTTTTTTCTCTCCCTTTGCTGTCAGGGAAGATGCTGTATGAGCCTGTAGCAAAGGACTGCTGAGGTCAGCATTTCTGCGAGATCTGGCCACACTAAAACAGATTTGGCTACGGGATTCCAAGAGACAAACTCGAGGAGTGAGGAGTTTGTGGCAATGCCCCATAGGCAGTTACCTCTCCAAGCCGTTTGAATCTTTGTTCCGTGTGTGCTGTTAGAGCCCAGGGCTGTGGAATGGCAATCAGCCTGGGGAGCAGCCCTTGCCAGCGGGGCAGCATTAATTCACCGGCTCGAGCTCTAAGAAATCACCAGGCTTTAAAAAGGGGCTCGTACACAGCCTGTATTGTTGGGATCCCTTGAACTCCGTGAGGAAGAAAACCTCTGGGGCTGGCTGGAGGCACTCTGTGCTTCCCTCTGTTTTATTGCACACCCTCAGACACAATGTGTAAAAAAGGTCAAGACATCATGTAGGCTTTTGCATTAAGCAGCAGAACACTAATTAGTTTTACTGACAATGAGGTTTTGTGCTTGCGTTCTAATATTTTGATGTTTAGTTTTGCTTGAAAACAAAGTCAAACATGATACAAAGCCTCTTCTATTCTCTGTTGTCTTTCCCTCAACATTATTTTTAAGCTCATCATGTGTTCTCCAGCTTGAGTGCTAAGTGTTCTGTTGCTTCAGTTTTAATTTAATGCTCCTACTTCAAAGAGAACAAAAAAGCACAGTCTCGTAGGCCATTGGATTCATCTCTGAAGTGGCATTTGTAGAAAACATCAGGTAGTAATTGTTTCCCCCAGCTCTGTCTCTGAAATTTGTCCTACTGAGAGCTGCTGCAGCACAGCCTCTGTGTGTTTAACTCACTGCACTCAAGACACATTTTTGCTGCTTTTTCCCAAGGATATTTGCTCGAGTTATACTGATGAGAGGCCCTACCTAAACAATAAAAAATTTTGTTAATAGGCTTTTGCAACCAAATGATCTTTTATGAGTGTTTTTTGGCTGTAGACAGTGCTGCTATTGCATTAATTCAGGCTCTACTTACTGCCTTTATATATGTGTGTGCTGGAAACAAAGCCCATCCTCAGTGAGCTCTGAATGGCCCCATCTACAAAACTGTCACACACCTGTATAAGACACACATTCAGCCAATTGCTTTTTGCAAAAAGTTAAAAATGTGAGTAAACATCTGCAGGATTAAGGTGTGTCAGCATTTGGGTTCCCAGTCAATGGGGATGCACAGTGAAATGCTTATTCCATCAGAGTTGTGGATGGCATCAAAGTATTTCATGGTGTCCGTGATGATGATGATGATGATGATGATGATGATGATGATGATGATGATGATAATAATAATAATAATAATAATAATAATAATAATAATAATAATAATAATAATAATAATAATAATAATAATAATAATATGCTCCACTGGTTAAAATCTACCCATCCTGCACATCCTCAGAAGAGACCAGCTGCTTCTGACTGTGCCATGAATCAGCCAAGTGCTTCAAGACAACTTTTGCCCAAACACAAATCCAGTTTATTTAGTCAGGCTCAATACTGTGTTCATGTGGTTGCAGAGCTCTCAGCTGGCTTGGAGAGCAGGCAGACTGAATGCCTGCCTGCCCAGAATGTGCTGTGGAGAAATAACCTCCATTTTTGGCACAGAAATGCTATTTCATTCAAAACAATGATCCTGTTCGAAGTACACCAGGCAGGAATGAGAGCAGTGCAGAGGCACACTCAAAAGCTCAATTCAACAGCCACATGACAGGCTCAGAGGCAGCTGTAATGGCAGCAGTTCAAAGGTCTAAAGAGCTCCAAGAAAAAGGAAGCCAAAAGCTACTGTGGAGAAGAATTTGTCATAACTTAGTATCCTGAAGCATCCAAGTAAATAAAGCCAGTAAAAAAAAAATATGTGCACTTTCCTCACCTTCCAGGAGCAATGGGGAAAGGGGGAACAACACAGATTAAGTCATATGTAATAAAACAAAAGGGTGAATCTAAATATTTTGTCCTCCTTTAATCACAGTCCACTGCAGTGCAGCCCTTACTCTGATGCTCTCCCACTCCTGCACCACTGCCAACAGGAATGAACTGGGTGCCAAAAATTGTCAGTCGGGGATTCCATCTGAAGGAGCATTTTCTGCTGCACAGTGAGTGAGAGTGGCACAAACAAGGCTGGCTTTTCTTTGGGACTTTGGAAGAAAATGGCCTGAGCAGCAAAGCTCTAATCAAATCCAGCTTTCCCCAAGTTTGACAGCTTTTAGTTTCTGGTTCTGCTTTCAGGGAGCTCCAACCTGCGGTTTTCAACACACATCCAGGATGGGCTTCCTGCCACAGCGGGAACTTGGCACCCTCAGGTGGGATTGGGCTACTGGCAATGCCCAGGCAGGGCCACCAGACCCTCAGGGTGTGTCCCCTGGATGAACTGGGTGGCTGAGACCTCCCAGCCTCTTCCCAGGCCAAACTGGGACCTTGTGATGGCAGCAGCCCTCTGTGAGAGCATGAGGAGGGACACCGGGGTGGGATGGCACAGTCCCAGGCATTGCCGCGGCACCTTCCCAGAGGGACTCTGGAAATGCCACCACAGTGCCCCCCCGGAACTCTGGCTGCCAGAACTGGGGAGGGATCTGGGAAGCCCAAACTCATCTGTCTTCTTGGGAAAATCCAGGCTTGGCCTTGGGTGGAACACTGAGCGTGTGACCCTCTCTGCCAGGGCAGTGTAATGTGCTATAAAGTAAAAGGTTCATGCTGAAAATTCTCTGCTGAGCAGAGGAGCAGTTTTCTCTCAGTTTTACAAGTGTCCTTAGGAAACAAGGGTTCTGTAAAGGTCTTTCAGCTCCTGATACAGAGGTCTGGGATATTACAGTCACAAGAACAAAAGGACAGGCTCGGTGCTGCAGGGCTCAAAACACAAGAGTCATTTCTGTACTAACTTTGTCTTGTTTACAACACAGTGCTAACCAAACCCGTAATGTTTAGGGGCCACGTGCTCTGATCCCTTTATTTCTGCTGAGGAGCCTCCTCCGGTGTGAGCAGTTTTGAGGTTTCCAAAGGGAATGGTCAGGGAGCAGCCCACTACATGGCACGAGTATATGAGTAAGAATTTTGCTTGAAAGCCTTGTGGGAAATGTCATCTGATCTGTCCATTCCTGGAAGGAGAAAACATGTTTAACTCTTTGCTCTTTATGCCTATTTGCATATTCATCTTGGCTAATCATATGGAAATCAGAAATGGGCTGTAGCTTGATGGGGTTTTTGGAAATTTCCTACTTGTTTTTACCCACTGTGTACACTGGAACCAATACAGCAAATCGTTGTGGAAGGAGTTGGTTATTAGCACATCACAGCACACAGTGCGTCTTCTTACACAACTCAATATTTTTAATTACTTGCCTTTACTAGTGAGACAAAATTTAGAGTCAAGTTTCAAGTAATCCCTTTTATTGGACTAATGCAGCAGTATTGACAGTCTGGCGTTAGGGATACACAAAACTCCCCTGCAGGTCAGCAAGGGGTTGACTCCAAGAATGGATTCCTATACCCAGGAAGGTGCTTTGTCAATAGTGTGCAGTTAGTCCAATAAAAGGGATTACTCAAACATTGGCTCTGCACTTAGTCTATAAAGAAAATATCTGAGCTTTTTAGTCAACATATTTATGATTTTAAGCTGGTTTGTGATGACCCACTCCAAGCTGGAAGTTTTCTTAAATAAGCTGTAGCTATATCTTTACAAAAAAAACTTTCACCACATATTTTTATTTGCACAGTGGCAGCACCCAGAGGACCTGATTTTGATCAGCTCCTGAGCCTGCTGGTACAGGTCTTAAATACAAGAACAGGGATTTCTCAGGTTCACAAAGTGTACCTGCACTGTCCCTGTTCTCTGTTAGTTTGAAAATTTAAAGAAGCAAGAATCTGTTAATGGATGCCAGATGAAAGCAAAACCATCCAGAATGTGCAGTGACTCCAAGTCACACAAGCAGGGACCAAAGTAGAAGACAAGAGGCCATCACTGAAACCAGAAACTTTTTTTTTCTTCCACTCCCCAACTGAAAGCTTCATATCCAAAATGGATTTCCTTATGGAGTTGGAAGCTGCTGAAAATAGAGCTTTTATAAGATAATATAAACCCCAACACAACCTTAATTACAGTGACACCATCTCTGCACTATAAATAATGACATCTTTGACCAATGTGATGCATAGTAACATGAAAAGTGATGTAACATAAGCAATGTCACTGCTAAAAGTTAAAGGGGAACACATTTTTCTCAGGCAGAATACCCACTATCAATTCAGACAGCACATATCTGATCTAGATTTATGGCAGTGAATAATAGTGCCATGAATGCAAAAGTGTCTGCAGCTTTCAAATAGTTTGGCAAATGTGTACATCAAGATCAGTTTGAAAAGGAAGCACATCTCTTCCTCAGATAAGTGCAGCTAGAATAACACCACATATGCTTTTAACATGGTTTTTAAGTAAGTGCCTTCAGCTTCTGTGCTTTTAATAAACACAACTGAAGAAGGACATTATATTTATTAATATAATATAATAAACACAACTGAAGAAGGACATTAGATATGGACTGAAATACCTGGAAGAGGCAAGATTTATATCTGTGAAAGTAGGAAAATCTTTAATAAGATTGAGATTATTCAATATCTGGAGAAAATATGAAGGGTTTTCCTTCAAAAATTAGCAAATATTTTGGCAGCTTGTTAAAAATGCAGCTTTACTTCAAAAGCTCTGATTTAAGTTTTGTATCAATCTGATGAACTTGAGAAGTGCATCCAAATTCAGGGATGTATTTTATGTTAAATGCACATTTGAGTTAAAGCAAGAGAGCTCCATTATTCCCATCCACATGGGATGTGCTTAAGCACCTATTTTCAGTTATGGCCTGAATTATGAATTCTGAAAAAAATGTTGACATTCCTGATGGAATAAACTCCTGTTCCAGTTAATAGGAATTTGACTGACAGAAAATAGAGTAAGAATTTTGGGATTTTATCATCATCCCAATACACAGGCAAATTTCTCACTGCTCTTCATTCCCGGGGAAACTACTTCTGGGACATCTTTATTCCTGAAGACACTTTAAAGACTGGGAAATAACCCTTGGATCTCAGTGGAACACAGCCTTCCTGGGACAGGAAAAGCCCCCATCCAGTTCCCAGTGCAGCAGGTAGCTGCTGGAAGGGAAACCTTTTGCAATAGAAATAATAGTCCAGCAGGTAAAATGGGCTGAAATAGTGAGAGGCTGGAGAGAGAAGTGAAGCGACTGACCTCACACCTGACCCAGCCCAGGCTGTCGCGGATGCTCCTGCTGAGAGCAGAGACCTCCTGAAGGAGGTGGAGGTTGTGGTGGGCTGAAAAGACCTTTCCAGCCTCCCAACTCTTTGTGTCCCTAGTTCTTTTATGACTGAGTGATGAATATGCCTATATTAATCCTTTTTTTTTTTTTCCCTTTTTTTGCCTTAAAACATGTCCCTGGTCCTGGCTGTAGATTCTTTAGGTTGTGGTGGAGGGAGCAAATCTGGATCAATCCGTGGGGGTTCATATTCCCTCTGGAGCCAGGTTTCTGTAGATCTGCTGTGCTGTCTCTGGTTTTAAGTACCTCAGTGCCTTCCTAGGCAGGATTTTGGGGAAGTGCTGAGGCACGCAAAGGCTGAGAGAGTATTGTAAAAGCTGATTTTGTTTCAGAGGGATATATCCAGATGATGGAAGAATATGCCTGGATGTGTTTGCTTTTTAGTGCCTGTGGGCCTGACTCTTCACCAGTACAACCCAAGAACAACAGGACTGAAGGAAAGAGAATTATACCAGCATAAAAACCATGCTGCTCTGCAGCGTGAGCACTCCCAGACTGCTGCAAACATCATGATTCAAACAGTACATGATTTTCAATTTTGTAGAACATTTTTAACATGATTAAACAAAGCCCAAAGGGCACAATGGCCCTGCTAAGAAAACTGATTCCTTGCACATACACTTTAAATGAAATGCAATGAGACTTTGTGATTCAGACCTTAGTAGGCACAAAATTTAGAATAACTCTGTTTATCTGCGCAAACTTTCCTTAGCCTGTTGCAACTCCAAATGTTTTAACTGTTACACATGGGTGTTTGGTAGAATATACTAAATAAAAAGTTTACAAAGGCTTTCTTTTTCTCCAGCCTACAAAGGACTCCAAATCTTTACTGTTCAGCACAGCTGCCTAGAATAGGCACACTGGAGCTTTTGTCCAGTGAGTCAAACTGAGTGGGAGTGAATACCATTAACTCTTAAAACAGAATTATCTTATTCTTTTGATTTTACTGGACACTGGAATATGTTTGTGGCCATATTTGGAACACATCCGGCTCGATCTAGAAGGACACAGGAATAATAGATATCATTCAGATCATAATTAGCCATGTACTTGCAATAGCGGGATGGAAAGCAAAAGGAAAAACACTGAAAATGTTGTTTTTTTGGACTGTGACAAAGAGCTTTTTAAATGAGTTTGGGCATTTTTAGTGTCTGACTCATGTCTGGAGATTTCTGCTATATTCCAGAATCCTTTAACTTTTGTGTTTTTTATTTCTGCCTTTGACAATGACATGCTAATAGCTTCAGGCTTCCTACTGCCTTCTCGTGCATATTGCTCTCCTTTGTTTGCTGTCGGAGAGAAAATGTCAGGATTTTAGAGAGGGGATTTTGTGATCGTGGCAAGAGTTAAGGAAATTTTAGCATATCCCGTGATGACAGATTGGACCTTCTTCAGACAGAGTTTTCACATTTTATATTCTGTTTCTTTTTTTTCATGTGACTACATCATAAACTCGTAGCAGGCACAAGGAAATACCGCCTTAAGAGCTGCTGATTTATCAAGCATTTATCTAAGTGGAACATTTTTATTATTTTACCAAATTTTACACAAGGCCAATACATGCTAGAGCAAAAATGACTGAAAGGAGTGAGGGCTGACCCTGCCCCACTGAATTCCATGGAATATCATTTTCCTGAGCCATCTGAGGGGCAGGTTGGGACCAAGCACCACTTTCTCTCAGACATGCCCCTCCTCAGATCATCCTCTCCATCCTGTACTGCCCTGGCCCTCGGGGAAAAAAATGCCCAGACAGAGAGTGATAAGGCCATTAATGGCTTGACAGTGGCATTTGATGGCAAAGAATTTTGATGACCAGTGCACATCCACACTTGAGAAGAGGTCCAATTGCACATGGTAAGAACAGAAAGGTGGGTGTGAGAGAAAAACAAAGGCCTGAAGTCTTTACTCACTGACATAACTCAGAAGTAATTCCTTTGATGGCACTGAATTTACAGTGGTGTCAACCTGATAGTGGAAGATGTCTAAAGATGGCAGAGACAGATGAGCAGGAGGATGGCAACAGGATGTAGAATAAAGTGAGAACAGATGCATATAGGATGAGCACAAAAATAGAACAAAGCCCAGAGCCACAATTTTGCTGGAAGAGCAGCAAACTATTAATCGCAGTACGGGGTGATGGAGCCTGCAGCACCTGGGCAGCCACAGCTCTGCCCCTCTGTGAATTACACATTTCATGGCACAAAAACCATACAAAGCTTGCTAAAGGAAGGCTCTAACTGGTTGTGTGATAGTAAGGAGAACTCCCAGCACCACTGCACAAAGCAAGGAGTCTTCCAGAGGTGTTAAATTGGATCTGGCGGTCATCTTGTAGACTCCAAATGCAGCTGGTGGCAGCAATTAAGCAAAAGCAATGTGAAGAAAGCCTAAAACATTCAAAGAGATTAAAAAATAGCTCAAAGTAACTCTTTGCCTATTGCCTTGGAGTTTTTCCCTTTATTTCTCAAATACTGGCTGGTAAAAATGTGATAAAATTGCCTTGATAACATGGAGCCAGGTTCTCTGGGAACTCAAGATTCTGAAGGCTGGTTTATGGCTGAGGGACTGAGTGTGCTCAAGTTAGAAATCCAAGAACAGGAAAAGAAAGAGAAGAAGATGTATTGTGCAGCAGGTAATGCCACATATATTGCATTTTAACACCAAGGATTATTAGTAGGTCTCAAGCTGCCGGTAGATCTGACATGGAAACCTGGATATTCTGGGCTCCTCACAGTGTTTGAGATTCCTTTATTGCCTGAGAGCAGTGTGGGAAAAGCTAGAGCCCTGTTTTCCCTGTGCTGTTCCATCAGGGCGTGGCACGGGGGCTGACCTGCTCCTGGTGTTTCCCAACACACAGAACAACTCAACCCAAGGCAGGATTTGTGCTGCTGGGTGAGTCAGGGAGATTGAGTGGCAGCTGGAAGCTGAAAGATCACATCCCAAGAGTGCTGTGATCTTCCATGCTTCCCCAAATTACCCTCTGATGGCACTTTTTGGGCCCCTGTCTCTTTGGCAGCCAATCAGGGATAACCTCTGAAGGCACAATTTCCACACTCCCACATGGGAGCTTTGCCTCAGCAGCCCAGTGCCTGCACCTGTGTTTTCTATGGCTCCAGTGTAGCTGGGTAAGCAAATCACAGAGGGCTGAGACCTTTCCTGTAGCCCTGGGCAATGTGACCTGGCCACATGACCTAGGCCGTGTCCTCCAGCTCCTCACTCTTGGCTCTGCTGTGATACCCATGAGATTGATGCTCTGGGGGTCAGCACTTGAAGTCAGCACATTCTCATAATGTCACATCAGGCTGGCTGATGAAAGGAGGCAGAGGGCTGGTCACCACCCACAGCTGGAGAGAATGGATTGAAGACATTTAAAAAGCTCAGTCCCTCACTGTGTTCTGAGCAGTTTAAGAAGATGCTTTCCATTACCACAAAATCCTGAACATGTCTGTATCACAGGGCACTCAAGGACCTGGGGCAAAGTTCGTGAGGCTAAGGAAGACCTGGAGTCGACAGAAGCTGGCACTGGTGGCCATGGTCACTCTTGCCATTCCTAAAATTCCAGAGACATAAAACAATGAGATCCAGGAGAAACATGGTAAGAAACTGGCAGTGAGAGAGCCTGGCTGCCTAAGGAGAGGGAAAGCAAACCCTGATGATTAAAGATGTATCAGAGCAGAGACCTGTCACTGCTTGCACAGGATCACTCTGCAGGGTAGGACCCAAGCTTTGAGAAATGCTGGAGGAAAAATTCATAGGGTCACAAGGGTTTAGGTGATGATGTTCTCACATTCCCTTCTGGCCATAATGAGCCCTATTTCTCCACTTCCACACCCAGTTTCCTTTCCCTCACTTTCTACTTTTACTTTCTCTCCCCGTGATTTTGTCAACGTGAAATTATAAAGATGATCTTGGCAAACTTAGGGAAAAATGTGTCAGGAATTTTGTCACTAGACTACAATTTATCTTCACTGAAGTTTTGCTGCATTGCCTATTGTTCCACACTGGCAGTAAGTCAGGGGGATTTAATGCAAAACTTCAAAAATTAAATACAACAAAATATGTAAGGACATAGTTGCGTATTTTGATGTCATTTGGAAAGTTCCTATTGGAGACAAATAGGCTTCCCTATTTGTCAAAATGCTGTGATATTCGCTCTGTGATCTGTTAAAAATAGTCAGTGGAGAAATGGTTTTCATATAACTGGTGAAATTAGGAGACAGAAATGAAGCAGAAGAGGTAAGAGAATGAAAAAGGTAATGTAAACTCTCCTATTGACCTTATTAAAGGATAAACAGAAAAGGAGAAGCTAAGTCCCTTGCAGGCTACAGGAGAAACAAACAGAAGTAGAACCTGATTAAAACCAGACAGAATCAGGTGGGAAAGGGAGTCCAGCTGCTGCAGCCACCAGCAGAGAGGGTCCTGCATGGACAAGTGTGGCTGCTCAGCCCAGAGCTCAGGCTGGAGGTGGATCAGTGACAAACATCTGCCCGGGGCATCCAGAAGGAGGTTCAGCCCTGGGAAGAGACCGGAATTGATTTGTCAGTGCACTCAGCTTGAGACAGGGAAGAAGCCAATGAAAATTAATGAATTAACTCAAATGACATTGCAGAGTTTGATGGGAAGTATCCCTAGGAGAAAATGATGGAAGAAGGAGAGGAGTTTCAATACTAAATCAGACCAATGGTCCATCTAGTGCTAGATATAAAACCCCTGTAACGGACAGTTATGCAATAAGACACTCGTTGGGGATGTTCCTGATACCAGCTGATTTTATTCCAAACTAAGAGGGTTTCTATATTTCTTTCTTACCTCATGTATCCACAGATGTTATTTTCTTCACCCTATGGCCTAAACTTTTATTTTTGTCCTGTTTCTGCCTCACTGTCTAGTGCCAGGGAACTCCATAACCTAATTTATTATATTTTCAAAATGTTACATCCATGCAGTGGTCCCTTGGTTTGGGTACTGGGACAAAAGTTAACCCATTTCTCCTGCTGTGCTGCATTTGACACCACAAATAACATCAACTCCTTGGTGAACTGAGGACAGAAACCACAGTTTAGCTCCTACAATATATGAGCTTTTCAAGCTTCTACCAGTATTTATTGATCTTTTGGAACTCTGATATTTCTGCTGTATCTTTTTCAAAACACAGCAACTAGGACTGACCAGAAGGTCAAAGACAAGAAGAACTCCCAGCATTGACAGAATGTTGAGGATGATTCTCCATTCCCTTCTAGATATTTTTTAACCAATCTTAGGCAGTGAGCAAATATTTTTACTACAGCATGTCCTCACTATTAATTAAGTCCTCTTTGTGAGTACTTTTTTCCATTATATAAGAGAAGGCCATCAGATGCTTTATAAAAAAGTCTCTGACCCTAAAAGTTTAAAGGATGGAAGGGACAGATTTCTCCATGGATGATCATCTTGTGGAATGGGGAGATCCCTTTGCAATCATTTCAGCAATAAGGAAATGGGGTATCTGCTTTACTAAATCGTCTGTATTGTCATTTATCTCCTAGTTATAGACAATAAGACACTCAAATGTTGATTGTCTATAAGGGAGTAGAAGTTAAAATTGTTCATTTGTTTAAGTGGGCATCATACAAATATCGTCCCCAGCAAACAGAAAGGAGCACTAGGGAGCTGATTGTCACATAAGGTCTCCAAAATTAATGAATGCTGCAAAGATTCTGTAAGACACAGTAAGGGTCCTCTCATCTCTACACACACACATATTTTAGGGTCAAAGGGGACCATCCCCTTGCATAACAATGGCCACAGGACCTCCCCACTGATTTCTCTAACAGGCATACCTCAGTGTGTGAGCTGTAATCCATCTTTGAGGGGAATATTCCACCCCAATTCATAGATCATTTTTACAGTTTAATGAACTCAAACTTCCCAGCAATGACAACAAACTCTAGCAGAAGGATAAAAACAGAATCCCAGCTACCCTGTGTCACTGAGATGCCACAAAAGGCACGTTGGAAGAAAAGGTGATGTTAGAAAATTAAGCCCTATTTTTTAATCTTACAATTTAATTTTGTTTCTTCAAACCCTGATTTCAGCAAACTGAGTCCTGTGGCCATGTATTTCTTACTAAGTCACATTAAGAACACATGAAGGTGCTCTGAAATAATTCTCAGTCTGTAAGTAACAGAAAAGTCAGTATTAGGATTTGCATTTTTCTTAAGGACTCTGTCCTAGGGGCAGTACAGGAGCCCAGGTACTTCACTGCAGTAAAGGTGAGTGCATTGCAATAACTCCAGGTCCTCACAGACAGTCTGCTACAGGGCTGGCTCTAAATACTTCATATCTGCAAGATACACATACACTGACAGCATGTGACGAGAGAAAACAAGAAATTAATGCAGATAAGAATTTACAGGCATCATTCCAGCTAAAGGTCATCACTAAAATCAATCTTGTATGGGAAGCAGATTTCCCATTACTGAAATATCCCTGGTATCTCATGACTGCAAGATTGCTCAGTACATCTCTAGTAATAAGGTTAACTCTGGCCAGTATGACTTATCATATCAAGAGTTAGATAAGAATTATGTTCAGAGAGCAAAAGGTGCTGGAATATGCCGAAGATGCTTCCTGCAGCAAGGAATATTAATTGGAGCTGGTGGAAAGGAGAGCAGATGAAAGGAACTTGGAATGGCAGAGCCTCATCTGACAAAGTGAGAATCTGTGGGCAGTGAAAAACAAGGGTGATTCCAAGATAGCATCCAGGTGTACATGGCAGGGCAGGTCCTGTGGGGAGGGTAGGGAGCAGAGTATGTAAATAACTACATTGTTTTTAAGTGTAAGCAATTTATTTAGGGCCAAGACAGCAAGAAATAAGGAAAAGGAGGCATGGAATAAAACTGAATTTCACAAGCAGCATTTCCAAAGGAGAAAAACCTTCTTAACATAAAGAAGAATGGACACAAACCCATCATTTGTCTGCATTGCTGTGCTCTGCCTGTAATTAAGAAAAAACAATCTTGCAAAGGCACAAAAAGACAAATCCTGCATCATATGGCAGTAAACAAGGAATGTGGGGGGAAAAAGAGATCTAAAAGTAGATCCTGTGTGCAACCACCAGGTGGTTGAGAAGTGTATGACATATGAGGAGCTCAGGAGATCAGCTGGCACAGGGGATGATTGAGTGGATGCCAGCAGGGAAGAGGCCACATGAAAGACCAAATCCAAGAAATTGGGTCTATGTATCCAAAGCTCTGGGTGACAGCTCTAAAGCAATGAGATAAATGAATCAGCTCTCAAGGCAGCAATGATGATGGATAAGGTGGGATAGGATCAGCTGCCAAAGGAGTGTGAAAAGGTTCTAGAAATATTCAGAAATGTATCACGGGGGGGAGAGGGGGAAAGGGTACAGGAAGGAGTTGTTGGTTTCCTTGGAAGGTATTATGGAACACAAGAGAATGGATTTTATTTGCTGTCTCACCGCTCATTTCCCTTTGTGGAGTTTGCTGATGACTTTCAGAGTGTGGGAATGCCGGGAGGATATTGAGAGCTCCATCCCAGACAAGCTGCACTGTCTCTGGGTACGTACATGCAGTTCCTGCAGGGTGCTGAGCTCCAAAACGGACCAAACTTGGAAGCCTGGGTTGCTTCAGGGGCTCCAAGTAGGGCTGGGTGCCACTGAAATGCAGAGGAACTGAGCTGTGGAGGAGATGGCATGGGAGGCCACTGCCACAGCACCTCACTTAGTGGGTCTGGGGAGAGCAAGGAAGTTCAGAGTCTCTCAGGATGATGTTTCAAATGAGAACAGAGGAAATTTGCTGGTTACAGCTGCACAGGATCTGCTGGTTTATTCCAGAAGCACCTTCACCTTTGTGTGTGAGCTCAGAGCAACGAGTGAGGTGTAAAGAGGAGCTCCCAAATCATTCTGCAGAAAAGTTCTGCTGAAGGTGTGGTGATTTTAAAACAGATTCTTTCCCACCAGCTTCTCAGGCACAGACTGAAAGTAAACATGCAAATCCATCTCAGATCTGCAGTGTCCAGCTCACTTGTGCTCTGAGCTTTCTTTCTAAATCAAAGGGCAATTGTTCAGGCTCTCTGCCGAGGGAGGACAAAATCCCTGAATTTTTTTTCTTTTCATAACAATGTCAGCCTTCCCTTCTGACTGAGGACTGCAGTTGTTTCAAAACTAAAATCAAATATTGCAGTCCCATTTGAAAACAATTATTCTGGGCCAAATCCCAGAAGGTGCTGAGTGCCTTCGACTCCCACTGCATTCATGAGGAACTGAATGTGCTTACTGCTGTGCGTGGTCTTAGAGATTTTCCCAAAGTGTAGGAGCCAGATCCCCCATATCTTTTAACCTGAGGCACTGCTTACTCCTGCAAATAGAGCACAGCTTGACCCTGCAAGCCCTTAGCATGAAAGGTTGCACTTACTGCTGTGCCCAGTATCACTGACAATAATCTCTACCATCCATAATAAAGTTTTGCAGGATGAAGCCTTAAATAAAATTTATGTCACTGACCTACAACCAACAGCTGCAAGAAAAAAGTAAAACTGTGATGAAAATTCCCAGCCCATTAACGTGGATATTGCACAGCTTCAGCCTCAGACAAAAGCTGCATTAACTCTATCCTTCAAAATGATGCAATCCAAACAGCTCATCCAGAGTCATTAAACATTGTAGTGGTTCTTTGTACAACCTAAAGGCCCAAACTTTAAGCATTCCTCAAATACGATTCATTAAAATTGTGTTTGAGAGACCATCAGCAGGGTGAATTAATTCCCCTTAGCAGCCATGCAGTGGCATGGGCAGATGTTTGCCAAACACCAGTGCCTGCGTTTGTGTCTTGCCAATGCCCACAGATTTACAAACAGATGACCCAAAGGGTGAGTTAAGGCAGCGAGCAGCAGCTCACTACAACTTGAAGAGGAGACAGAGGCTTGGTGTGACCACAGTGCCCCTGTTTGTGCAAGTGTCTGAGGGCAGCTCCAAAGAGTGCTCAGGATTTACTCCCTGCATGTGGCACAGCCTAGAGCGTGCCTGTGTTTGTGTGTGTGAACCTGCCGCCTGTGAAATGGTTAAAACTTAAGGTTACCCATCCAAGGAGTAGAAAATGAAGGTTCTCAGTTTGATGGACAACAGCTCAGAGATCCCTGATGTCCCAAAATATTAGGTTTCTCTTCTAATAATGTTGGAAATATTGCCTACTGTCATGATTAATCTCAGCAGCATCTCCGGCTGATTGCAGGTGACGCAGTCACAGCGCAGTGCCTGTGTTGGTTTCCACACACCGTCAAATCTGCTACAAATGCAGGGGTGAAGGGGAAAGAACTGTGATACCAGGTATCCCAGTGGCTAATAGATTGTGACATGGAAGAAGGAAACCTTTATTTTAATTCAAAAAACAAAAGCCAAATAGCAAAACTTATGTACGTGCCTAACTTTTTTTTTTCTTCCTCAAGTGGAAAACATTCGCCTGCTAACAACTCTTGGCTGGCATCAAGGGAAAGTGGAGGTATTTGCAGATGTGGAGGAAGACATACAAAACATTTTTCAAATCAAAGGCTTGAATTATTGCACTGGGTTCATGAAGTTTCACAGGCATGTAGACACACCATTGTCTGCACCCTGGAACAAGCTGCCCTTTCTTCAGAAAGGAAAAACAACCCAATGTTTCTTACAATCCGATCTGTATGTATCAGGGAGCTATCTATATTTTGAAATTCTTTGCATTGTCTGTGGTAAGGGTGTGCTGTTTTGGCCCAACAATGGCAACATTGATTTTAGAATTTCAGAATTTTGGTGCATAGAACAAACTGTGAAACAAAACCGGCCTGCTCTCAATAGTACAACAACAGTGCTCTTATATAAACTTGCCTTTCCTCGCCATTTTACATAGTCAAAGATCAATACTGTTCATTCAGCCAACATTATTAAAGCCATTTATCAGGGACTTTTTTCTCTTGTTGCTAATAAAAAGGATTTTGCCGACAAAGTTATGTCATCTTCCGCTCCCTCGGCAGCAGCGCAGATAATTGGCTTTGTTGTGTCCCCAACAATCGGGCCTTGTTTATGAACTTACATTTATTAAGTGAAAGTATTTGGAAACTGATGGTACATTGAAGTTTGGTTGCCATGGGCAATAATCATCCCAAAAAAGTCATGACCTCCCTGTTATGCAGCTAGTAACTAATTGAAATGATACAAATTACTCTGATTCTCTGTCTGCCAATTTCGAGGCTGCCCGTGGTCAAGGGTCAAGCGAGCCCCTATTCATGGGGCCATGTTTGAAGTGGCTGCTGCCATCGCGCGGGGTCGGCGCGGCTCCGCCGGACACCGCCCCGCGCCGGGAGGGGAGCGGGGCCTGGGGAGCCCCACCTTGGGCTCACACATCAAAAGCTTCTCCCTGTCAGTCAGGGAGCAGTTGTTGCCAAGCAGGACATGGTTTGCTGGGTAGGGATAAGTGCTGTATTCATCCCCAAGGGCTACCTTGCACATTTAACTGACGCTGCGACGCCTCCTGAGGTACTGCCACTAAATCAAAGAATCCTTCTGCCTGCACTCGGCTCGCCAAGAAAAACAAAGGCCTCCTTTTTTGTGAGACATCACAAGAGAAATTAAAAACCAATGAGTTATCTGGGGTGTCATCCTTTAAAAACATTTATGGCAATTCAACTGTGTGTTAAAAGAATACAATATGTTTATCTCAGTGAATATGAGGATCTCAGCGCTAAAAAATTAATACTATAATGGGATTTTTGTCCTTTAGGAAATTCTTAGTTGTTCCAGGGCACGTTGATCAAAGGCTTATTAAATATGTGCCAGAAGTTCTGGTTTAGTGGATGAGTATTTGCAATGCCACCAAGGAGATTTCTTTCTTTGTGCAAGCTCCTACAGCTTTAACATGTCTAAATGTATTAAAACTGTGAGACAAGAAACCATGTTACAGCACCAGGCCAGGCTCCTCAGGTAATGGAGATTAGCATTTTCTCTGTTTCAACACTATTTGAAAGCTTTACCACATAGTTTGAGTCCTGCATGTCTCAATAAATCTTTTCATAAATATCAAATCTGTGCATCACCTATTAGGGACAGGTATCATCCTAATGGCTCAATTTTTCACTTTTTAAACAAATTTTCTCTCCTCAAGAGATACCAAATATACTTAATACAGACCTTCAGTCCTGTTTAATATCTTTATCAATGAAGGGATCAAGTGGACCCTCAGTAAGTTCACAGAAGACACTAAGCTGGGCCTGAGGAGGTGGTTGATCTGCAGGAGGGTAGTACCACTTGTTCTTAATAATATACATTTTTACACACAGTGTCCCTAAAAGTGGCACCATTTTCAAATTGTTATCACCGATGCCCGGGATCTAAGTGTGTCCCTACAGGTGTAGGTATAAGGCAGAGAGAAATAGAAAACTGTAATTTGTTTCCTAAGAAAATTATGTCTTTTTTTCCTATCTACATCAGTCTCTTCTCCTGGCAAAATTCCTTCTTCTTGTCAGGTAACAAAAAATGAAAAACATTACTTTTCAAATTAAAAACATCACTTTGGAAGTGTTGTGTTTTAACAAGACACTGTCATGCTCAAAGGAAAGTGGGCACCTGTCATGAAAAATATTCATAGTAGAAAACCTCATTTTCCTTTAAACAAGAAAAAAATTGACCAGCCCTATTACAGAAGTCTTTCAGTGCCACTCCATGTCAGCACTGTCATTACATCTCCTATTGTGGAGACAGCCAAGAACATGTCTTTGGAAATGTATTCTGGGGCTGCCCTTGTGGCCTATTGATTGTGCTCCCTTCATGTGAGAGCCCCGTGTGGGAGGGGGCTGGAGGGGACAGAGCAGTCTCCATGTGCTGCCACACAAACCAGCCTGGCCACTTGAAGGTTTCCAAGAGTCTTTTAATCTCATCTTCTGCAAAACTTCCTGGGATGACGAGGGTGAAGGGTTTAAAGAGAGAAAATATCTTTTTAGGCATCAGAAAGGTACTGAGCACAATCCTTGGGAAGACTGTCTTCCACTCTGGTTCCCCTAAACTGGGGGGTTTAGGAGGAATATTTGGACCTGTTTCCTCAGCCTACAGTCCACTGAAATAATCTTCATTATTTAGTAACTAAGCTGCAAAGAACAAATTATCTATCTCCTTATTAAAAATCTTTTTTTTAACTCCTTATAGCTAATTTCTGTCCTTCAGGACAATAATTGCCCATGGCAGCTGTGGCTTCCCCATCCCTGACAGTGTTTCAGGCCAGTTTGGACAGGGCTTAGAGAAACCTGAGACAGTGGAAGGTGTCCGTGCCCATGGCAGGGCCTGGAACTTCATGGTCCCCTCCAACCCAAAGCATTCTGTGGTTCTGGGACTTGGCAAATGGCATTACTGGGGTTTTTTTCCCCACTGGTACAGGTGTGAAGTGTCTCTCCACCCAATCCCTACAGTGGAGTCATTTGTCATTTGCACCACCCTGAGAGGTGATTGGAGCCAACCTGTCCATGCTATAAGGTAATCACAGGGGTAATGAAGAAACAGAGACAGTTTTTCTTCATTGAACCTGCCATGAGTCAGGAGGAAAAGCCAGAGCAGATGGATTGCAGCTCTGGAAGCAGAACAGGATGTGTAAATTACTCTCTCAAGCAAAACCTTATTCTGCTGAAGCTACTTGGTCCCACTAAAGTCAGTGAACTTGCACAGACAAAATCCAACCCCCAGTTTGGGAGGCAGCTCTTCCTATTAAACAGTGGATTGGTTTCCAGCTCAAAGGCAGAGCACTCATTGCCACCCTGTAACCAGAGCACAACAAAAGGGGCGATCTTCGGGTCTATATCCTCACGGGCACTGTTTGTCCTGCATCTCCTCTGATGCCTCAGCTCTGCCTGCTTGTTTATGCAATGCTCACATTAAACACTGTCCAAACACCTTTTGGCACAAGGGAACCCATCAGCTCAAAAGAAGGCAGTGGTTTGTTGAGTCAATGAGGTGTTTTCTTCCCCAAGTTTAATGCGGTGCTAGGTGTTTAATCTGCATTTTAAAAAAGCTGATAAACATGCATTTACACAATAAAACATAACCCTCTGAAAGAGCCATCTTAGCCAATTGTCCTTTGTATCAACTAATTCCTTCCATTCCCACCAAAAGGGCTCAGCTGAGTCCCCGTTGGAGACCCCACTTCCAATGACAACAATTCCCTTCCTCCCCAAGCCATCGTGCCCACCCCACACGGGCAGCTCACCCCCATCCCCATCAAACCTTCAGCCTTCCTCCTCTAAGGCACACAGTGGGGGTGGGGGGGGATGTCCCAAAGGTAGAAAGTTCCTAAATCTGACTGTGCTGAGAGCTTTTATCATCACTGTTCTGCTCTGTACCCACTGTGCATGGAGGGCTGTAAGACGATTTTTTAGCTCCTGTTTTGGTTGAGAAATCTGAACTTCCTGAAGTGTCAGGAGTCTCAAATCAGATTTTCTCCCATGTTTTCTATAGACAACATAAATAATTTAAAACACAAACCTAGGAGCTTTGCTTGCTGGCTCCTGGGTTTTCTTGGACTCCTATCAGAAGAAGGTGTAACAATTCAAAGCACTATGGACCAGATTTTTGTGGACTGGCATTAAACACTTCCTTCCCAAAAAGCCCTTTGCAATCAATGGGGTTTTTATATTAGAAGGTAAATCTCACCATGGATAAAGGCAATATGATTCAAGGTGCTTGTATTTTTCCATATATGGAAGTTTTCCACATGTGACTTGAAATTTCAGTGAATAAAAACAGCCAAAGCAGGTAAAACAAAAAAAAAAAAAGGAAAACTGTCATGAGGAAAATGAACACATAGCTCTGGAATATACCCTTTAACTTTAGGGCTATATTGCTGCTTTTCTTCCTCAAATCATTACCCTTTTAATAAGCAGCATTAGCTGTGAAATAACCAAAGTTATAACAGTTAAACAACCTCTAGGATTGTTCAAAGGATAACAAACACAATTTGGAGTGATCACTAAAATACATGTACATATTTTATATGTAGATATGTATATAGATGTATGCACCTACAGACATAGTCAGCACATACATGTATAGACACAGAAAGACATTTCCAGAACAATCTGCTTTTCTCCAGCAATGGACTTTGGCACAACGCAATCACTGCAATTCTCAAGGGAGCTCATTCTGCCAGTGCTTGCACAGGTTTGAAAGATTTTGGATTAGAAACCCTTCCTCAAGGAGAATTGGGAAGTGTCCCCAGGATTCCTGCCCTGGCATGCAAACCACCAGGCAAAGAGTCTGGGCAAGGCACAGATCCTTTCTGTCCCTTCCCAGCCAGTGCACAGCTGGCAATGATGGACTTCAGGTTCACCTTCAGATTGCTCCACAAGGCCAATTCCTGATCATTAACCCCCAGGAGAGGGGAGGTGACAGACAGCTGATTAATGTTTATATTCCTCAGCTTTTTGCTTTTCAAGAATTTTGCCTTTTAAAAAATCCATGTTTAGAAAGGCTTAGATTGAGCACCAGATCACAAAAGGTTACTTAAACTACCAGATACTGGGGTGAAATTAATTAATGCACTTGTCTAAAATTCAATGAGAACTGAAAACATTCAAAATCAGAAAAATTGTATGAACTGATATCTAATCCCATATCTCAACAAATAACAATGGACTGTTTATGCTGCATTACTCTTTTCTAATCTCCACATATTACTATAATTATTAACTGCTAGTCCTAAAATCTATAGAGTTATCATTATTGTTATTATTATGAAACTCAATCTCATTTTCATGTCATAAAGATAAACCAAATCTCATTTCAATTAGTTGCAGCAGGAGGGAATGAACTTTAAACAGACATTTAATTTCTGAAAAAAAAAATTAGGAAGTTCTTCATGGAAATGTTATGGCATTTTGAAACAGATTAATAGTTCAGTATGAACACATCCACCCTGCAGCTAAATGATGGCTGTACTGCGATCAGGAGACAGGTTAAATGAGCAAAATCAGTTGATACCACTGGTTTGGATCTAATCAAATAGGCTTCATTTTTATGACTTTTTAGCTACATTATTTTTTCATCCCATGTGTTCTCTGAATTGCTACTGGGGGTGAGCTGCTTTGGAATTGGGTTATCTTTGGTTTTAATGGATCTGGTTGGTAAAGAAGTCCAAGGAGCAAGGGGGTGCTTGGCATTCTGGTTGCTGTGGGAATGGTTCCAATCACTCTGTCTCCATGCAGCACATCCCTGGACACAGCAGCCACCTCCTGCATAATTTATCACTGCTCCAGGGCAGGATGTAAGCTCCACCAGGGCAGGCTGCCTGCCCATGATACCAGCCCTGCCTGCCCAGCACCCCCAGCCCTGCCTGCCCAGCACCCCCAGCTCTGCCTGCCCAGCACCCCCAGCCCTGCCTGCCCAGCACCCCCAGCTCTGCCTGCCCAGCACCCCCAGCCCTGCCTGCCCAGCACACTCAGCCCTGCCTGCCCATGATACCAGCCCTGCCTGCCCAGCACCCCCAGCCCTGCCTGCCCATGATACCAGCCCTGCCTGCCCAGCACCCCCAGCTCTGCCTGCCCATGATACCAGCCCTGCCTGCCCAGCACCCCCAGCTCTGCCTGCCCAGCACACTCAGCCCTGCCTGCCCAGCACCCCCAGCTCTGCCTGCCCATGATACCAGCCCTGCCTGCCCAGCACCCCCAGCTCTGCCTGCCCATGATACCAACCCTGCCTGCCCAGCACCCCCAGCCCTGCCTGCCCAGCACCCCCACCCGCAGCCCCTGCCGAGCTGTTCCAGTTTGCCAGCACTCAGCTGGTGAAGGGTTGTCCCATGAGGGTGCTCAGTGATGGTTTGATCCACAAATCTATGGAATCATAGACTGTTAAGGGGTTGAGGTGGACCTTAAATATGACCTAGTCCCATCCCCCTGCCATGAGTGGGAACACCTCCCAGGTTGCTCAAGGCTTTATCCAGCCTGGCTTTGAACACTGCTAGAGATGAGGCTTCCACTGGGCAACCTGTTCTACTCTCACAGTAAAAGATTTCCTTCTAATATCTAACCTAAATTTCCTCTTTTTCAATTTGCACCCATTACTCCTTGTCCAGTCATTACAGATCCAGGTCAGAATCCCTCTCTGGCTTCCTGGTAGGTTTCCTTCATGGCTGAAAGAGGGCACCCCATGCAGGTGCACTTCTGGATCCTTGCAGCTGGAAAAAGGGAATCCAATGCACTGGCTGAACCCACAGCTATGGATGTGGCTCTCCAGAAAGGCTCAGCATCATTGCAGACATTGCAGGGGTGACAGAAGCCCTCAAGCCTTGAGATATCCTGGTCATAGTGGCATTGCTGATTCCTATAGACCTCCGTGTCCATTTTTGCAGACACTTTTGCAAAGCTACAAAATTACTTAATTATCCATTGCCTGGCAATCCAAAGTTTTGAGCCAGAAACTGAAAAAAATGGAGGTGTGAAGTGAATAGACTGGGGATTTTCTCACCTTGCTGCCCACTCTGCCCTCTGTTCCCTCTCCCCTGTTCCTCGATGAAGCAGCAGCAGCAGCACAGAGCGGGGTCCCTGCGCGGATTCCCTGCTCCATCCTCCCATGGAACATCCCCACCTCCTGGTTAGCGCCCAGATCACAGCTCCGGCCGGGGGAGGCATCATCTCCTCCAAGCCTTCTCCCCACCGGCCGTTTGCACGGCTGCGTTTTTATCCTCTCCTGAACTATGTTTAGAGGTCAGAAACATTAAATGTTTGATGCCAGGCCAACACTAAAACACAGAAATAAAAGACACCCTGAAGAGCTGAAATCCAGTTTCATGAAGTCAGTTCCAAGAAGTTTCACTCTCTCCTTCCACTACCATCAGGTATTTGCTTCCCAGCACCCAGGCAGCAAAAGCAGGGATACACCCAGGAGACAAAAGCCGTGGCTGGCAGAGAGGGGCACCATGGAGCAGGACAGAGCAGGACAGAGAGCTGCTGAAAGTCTTGGAGGAGCTGGCAGAAAGGAGTGGCCCAGGGAATGCAGGACTGGAAGAAACAGGTGGGAAATTAGGGGCGAGTGATAGATGATGAGGAAGTTCATTAGCTGAGATGATGAAGCTGAGATTGAATAAGAGGAAATTTCTGCAGAAGGACAAAGAGCTGGGACAATGCAGAGCGGGGAAGGAGGGGGTAATGAATTAGAAGCAAGAAATGTTTGGGAGAGACTGACCCAAGAAGAAAACCTAAAGTAGAGAAGTGGTCTGGACTGGAATGAGAAAACTGGGGAAAAGGCTGACCATAGTTTGAACCATGAGGGAATCCAGGCTTCTTGAATGTCACAATTCCTCTACTTGCAGAAAGAATCTGTGAAATCCAGTGGCAAAGTGTGACTCATGAAATCAAATTCCAAGTGGCTGTGGTGAACCCAAAGGTACCAGCTCTTGGAACAAACAGGATGTAGTTATACACTGTTTCATACAAGATTTTTCCTGTTTGTCTATTTTAGGAAATCACACAGATAATAAAATCAGCTTTAAAATCATCATCTGCAACACTCCCATTCAGGAATACCAGAATTAAGTTTGCTTCAAACAACTCTAATTTAGCTCCATTTTATATTACAGCTCAGCACTTAGAGATAACATAATTAAAAACATTATCTCTTTTTTTTTTTTTTCTGCTCTCTCACCACAATACCCTTTGAATTTAGGGTTGGGGGTTATTTTCCTGTAATATAAAGTCAAGTGGCTTGTTTCTTTAAAGTAGATTAAAGTTGAATTATGGCTGTGTAACATCATTTTCGGTCTCTGGTTTCTCAAGCAATGCTCACAGAGTTGGCAGCAGAATTCTGTTGGCCAGACAACAGGATTTTCATTTGCCCTTCCTTTGTCTTGTATATATATATTAATACAATATATATTTAACAAAAAATAAACTACAATAAAAATTTACTACATAAATCCATTACCATATGTCTTATAAAACTGCAGGTATGATCTAATAACAAAACATACAGCTAGGGTGACTTCTTTGAGCACAAAGCAGAAATTACTCCAAATTTCTCTTTTTACTTTGTGCACATCTCATGCAGCAGTAACCCTTTAAGGGCTTGGAAAACTTATTTTAGAGAAGAATAAAAAGTAGTAGCCGATTTGGCTAACAGCCAAATCACAGCACCACCATGCACCACTAAAATTAACTTTACAGAAAAAGAACTTGACATTTTGTGGTAAAAATCAGGTTCTTCTTTGGACATCTGCATCTGGGCATCCAAATTCTCTGTTGATTTTTGTAACCTTGAACCACATCTCCTAACAGTCCTGCATATTTATGAGCATCTACTGTAACACTTAAAATGAATAAAGAGAAGTTATTTTCTGCAAGCTTTTGCTCCAACTCAGTGAGATAATAACAAGTCTATAACTAAGGGAAATGTTTTTCTAGCAGATGATCACCAAGGGTTATTTGTTTGGTGTAATTCCTAATTGTTTTTGGAATCAGTTGAGTGCCTTCCCTCAACAACAAGTTTGCCTTATTAAGCTTATCCATGCAAGGAGAGAGAGGGATTCTTGACATGCTCTGGATTGCTTCTGCTTCCATCTGTGCTAACCAGCAGTGAAGAAAGTTTTGCTGTGCTTACAAACCCCACAGCTGTAACACTCCCAGTCACAACAGACCATGATTTACTGGAGTTGTTAAAATAAAGTGGGAGAAGAAATTGTTATAGGTCTTGGAAACTACAGAAAGTTGCCATTTAGACCACACTCAAATCTCAGAGGAAATAGGATCCACTTGAGAACAACAAAATACTGTGGGATATGGATATGGTTCTCTGTCCACAGCCAGTTCATGTGCCAGAGAGTGATTTGTGAAAGGATTTGTTTTATGCTTTAAAGGATCTGGGGCATGTTATTGACATTTTATGACATTGTTAATGGATGCTTCAGATCTGTATTCCTAATGATAATTTGACATTCGGCAGCATTCTCTATTTGAAGATTTATTTGGGATTCCTGAGGAATACTGCCCCACACAGAGAGCAGAATCAGCTATTTAGCAGCATACTGTGATACCACAATAGTGTCAGCTATTCTGAAGGGAAAGTGAAAAATGTATTTCACTGAGACCTCAACAAGAATGCAGCAAGGGTGAAAGTAATAATCCAGCCAAGATGCCAGGGCTGTCTAAAACAGAAGCCAAAGGTAGTCCCCTAGGTGTTCAAGACCTTGTTTTCACACTTCAAGCTCTCACATGCCACCTGTACAGTGTTTATTTGCATTTCTACAGGACATCAGGGCACGAGAGCTGCAGAAAGGAAGGTACTGACTACCCTGACTCAGAAGTGCCCCTTCTCCAATCACAAACAGGTTGCCAGTTCTATCTGAAATGCTCTTTTTAAAGTAGAAAAAAAAATTTAAAAGTAAAAATTATTATACTAAGTAACTATTAACAATATCTAGATTTCAATGACATTTCAGTAATTCCCTCCTGAAAAGTGATTCTACAAAACCTGAATGTTCACTGGATGTTGGGGGTTCTCAGACCAAAGGCTTAGATATAAAGACTCCAAACCTAACAGGCCAAATTCTGTTTATGGAGTGGCAGCTCCTTGTGCATCCCTTGATGCTCTTGCTGAGCCTGTACTGGTTTTCCACCCACAGCTGAGGAGTCTTGGGAGCCAGAGGAACCCCTCTGAAGGCAAAACTTCACCTTGAGCTGGGAGGTTCTGCTCTAGAGACTTTTGTCTTTTCTGCTGTGTGACAACAGAGTTTTGTGAAGCAGCAGAACTAAATGAAATGTTCTGAGATGGGTAAGAGCAAAAAACAATCCACCCATGGGAATGTTCTTGGCTGTCTTGTATTACTTCTCTGCATTTCAGGGAAGGGTTTCCTATTCATATCTTTCCTCCTGATCTCTTTCCTGGCTGGTCTTCATGTTTTTGACCTCTTTTCTCTTTATTTTAGGGCCCTCTCCAATAGCTTATAAATGCCACCATTTGTCATATATCAATTCATTTTGAAAACAAGCTAAAACCTTCCAATTTTCCCTTGCTGCTATTCAGCAACCCTCCCAGTTTTAGAACAACAAATACTTTGTTGTCCCTGATATTCCCTCTTCATCATGTGTGACAGTGCAGCACAGGACATGAGTTATCCCTTCACTTCCAGCACAGCCTGGCACAGGGAATCCCAGTTTGGGTTGGGATAGATGGAGCCTTCAGGCAGCAGTGTTCAAGCAGGATAAGCACCCACCAGCCTGTGTGACACTCTGAGTCAGGACTTTTGCTCTGTGCTGTGCAGAAGGAAGGAGTAAGGATGCTGTTGGAAGGTGACCTGGCACAGGACCACAACAGCCACTGGAGATTTGGCCCCCTTGGAGCAGCCAACACAAATGTCCAGGTAGGCACTGGTTAGTGCAGGCCTGGCTGATGGTTTGAGCAGCCTAACGAGTTTCTAGTGCAGGTTCTCTGAAGCACTGGGCTGGTTAATGACTCATTACAGCAGCAGTTGTGCTCTCGGAGCTGGGGCTGAGAGCTGAACCAGCTGAGGAAACAGCGACCACAACCCAGACCTGCTCTGCTTGGAGCAGCCCCTCTGATCCTGAGATGACTTAAATTCACAGGAATTCAGATCCAGGGATTCTTAAAGACATCCCAATGCCTTGGCCCTGTGCCAAGAGATTCCGACACAAACACTTGCTGGCTGCAAGGTTAAGTTACATGAGAGGGACAAGCACACACAATCAGACATTGACACCTGTTCTGGCTTGGGGAGGTTTATGCTGCATAAAAACCTCCCGGGAAGATCCTACACCTGTCCCAAGGTAACAACAGGGGGTTGGTGCAAGGATTTACAGAGGCTGGAGGGAATATTTAAACATGCAGGATGAGAGAGCAGAAGGCTAAGAGGAGGTTTTTCCTCAGACTATAATAACATTCTCAAATTTCAGATCTCCTTGATTGTTTTCTGCTCTGTAGCTTCAAGCTGCCTCTCACAAATACATCAACAGCTCCCTAAAAACTGGGCCTATGCTCTAAGTTCTTAACTGAAGTTGGGATTTGTTCATGGGCTTTAGGTTGGGAGCTACAAACAGTTTACAAGCTGATATTTGGTATCCAAACCCTTCATGGAAAAATATAACACCATTATTATAATTTATTTGCATTATAAAGTCACTTAAAGGACATGGTGAACTGAGAATTAAATATGTGAAGTACTGATCATAGATGTAGCAAAGCCTCTATTCCCCAGAACATATTGGCAAGATAAATTGCTGTTCTACAGTAATAGATATCTGAATATCTCTTTGATTCAGTTTAAATTATATCTGAATCATAGTTAATTAAAGTTTCACAAAAATGCTGTGTGATTAAAGATCAATCAATTATTAAGAGTGTGTTTATCAGTGTGTAGTACCACCGTTCAATTTAAAAACATTCTTATTAGTTCTTTGGTATCTAATTGTTCTATAATAACTCTTATTAAATTTAAATTAAATCAGCAGCTGAGATGCACAATTTAAGCCAACTTCAATTAAAAAAACAGCCAAGCTATCCCCCCCCCAAAAAATAACATCAAATAAAATCCAAACCCAAATAATTTTGAATTACCAGCTGCTCACTAAGATTTTAACTGAAACAAAATGGCCTCAGTTGCTCAATTTTTACAGTAACACCTGCATGTTGCAGGTGCCTGATTCATTGTGCCCATTCCTACCTGGATACAATCTGAGTCTGGGAATACCACAGCAGCCTCTGCCCCTTGCATTTCCAGAGGAGCAGCTTTCTGTTCCCCTGCATTCCCAGAGGAGCAGCTTTCCTCTCCCCTGCATTCCCAGAGGAGCAGCTTCCTTCTCCCCTGCATTCCCAGAGGAGCAGCTTTCCTCTCCCCTGCATTCCCAGAGGAGCAGCTTTCCTCTCCCCTGCATTCCCAGAGGAGCAGCTTTCCTCTCCCCTGCATTCCCAGAGGAGCAGCTTCCTTCTCCCCTGCATTTCCAGAGGAGCAGCTTTCTGTTCCCCTGCATTCCCAGAGGAGCAGCTTTCCTCTCCCCTGCATTCCCAGAGGAGCAGCTTCCTTCTCCCCTGCATTCCCAGAGGAGCAGCTTTCCTCTCCCCTGCATTCCCAGAGGAGCAGCTTTCCTCTCCCCTGCATTCTCAGAGGAAGCCCAGGCCCATCCACACCACCCCTGGAGCTGCAGGGGAAAACTCCCCCCTTGTGCAGGATCCCTGCTCCAGCAGAGCCACAGCTGGCACTGCAGGAGGGCTGAGCCCCCATGGGATGGGGCTGTGCCACCCCCCTGACACACAGGGGGCAGGGCCTGCTCTCACTCTGGCAGTGGTTTGTTTTCTTTTTTTGTACTATTGTATTTGTATTTTAATTTTCCTAATAAAGAACTGTTATTCCTATTCCCATATCTTTAAGAGAGCCTCTTAGTTTCAAAATCATAATAATTTGGAGGGCAGGGGTCTCCATTTTCCATTTCACAGAAGGCTCTTGCTTTCCTTGCAGAAACCTATCTTTTCAAACCAAGACACCCACCAAAACCTCAAAACACGAGGCCACCCATAGCCAAAGCCAGCACAAAATGCACAAACCCAAGCAGAAGAGTGGCTGTGCAGCTCTCAGGTGAGAAATCGTTCCACCCAAATGGACCATGAACGTAAACACTGACTAACGAGAGCGGTACAGATTGGGCCATTAAAAGCAAGGCAGAGATGAATGGAAATGTCTGAGCAGGAACATAAAGCAGCCCAATTTCTGCCACTAAGTAGGAGTGGGAGTATAACAGTCCTTGTTATTGAGTTGCTGGCAGTGATGTTATTGTTAAGGCTGAAAAAGACCTGACATTCCAAATCTCTTTTCCCTTGTAAAACAGTAAGATTTGGAGCTTGATCCTTCACTTCAAAGGTGGCTACTGCAACTGCTTGACAAAGGAGAAACACGGTGTGGAGGAGAAGGGAAGAAAACCAAATGGATCAACAGAGGTTTGTGCTGAATGCAGTCCCAGATGAAGGTGAGGTTTCAGTTCCACTGAAGCTCAGAGTTGGGGTCTTCTGCAGATTTGCCCCACCACAGTCAGCCAAGACAGAAATAACCAGACAAGAACCCAACTACAGCAAAGATCAGAGCCAGGAAAATCCACATTTCATGAGAGAGGACAGGTGAGGCGACAGCCAACTCCAGACAAAATGGAGAGGAGCTACAACTGCAGGGACTGATATCTGGAATCTCAAGACTGGAAATGGAAGCCTGGTAATTAGCAAAAAGAAAATAAATAAATTGACCTTTAGGAAATAAACATACACAAATACATCTAGAAATATCCTTGGCTCCTTTTTTTTTTTTTTTCTTTATATAGGAAAAAAAACCTGAGGACAAAGAGGGACTGTTTGGGTTTTTTTCCTGTCTAGCTCATTGAAGCTTAGGATTTATTTATTAGTTTGTCCAGCAACAGAAAGTTCTAATTCATCAATTCTGTTTGTGAATCCCAAAAAAGCCTAATTCATGGCTTGATTTAAGAACATTTTTTGGTTCCTAAAAATTCCTAAATTCCTGGCTGATCCCACTGGGCTTCTCACTGAAGCTGAGAAACATTCTGAAGAAAAAGAGAGAAGAACTGAGCAGAGGATTTTGAAGTTTGAACATTTGTCTTTGTTATGATCAGAAATGAAACCTGAAATTTTCAATGAAGGAAAATTTGTACAACATGGGAAATAGTTTCAGTGCAAAATTGAAACAATAATTCTAACATGGCCTTTTAGAATTTGACCTTTTTATCTCTTAACAACATTCAAATATAATACAGAATTTGAATATTTGAAATGAAAAGTAATTTCAACATTTGAAATTTCCACTTTTTGCTCTGAAAATGTCAAACCAGGATATTTCAACTTTCTGAGAACTTTTTCCTCTCCTATTTTCATTTGAAAATGAGAACTTTCGGCTTGGGCTGCTCATTTAAAGGAATCACGAGGACAAGTGGCAGGAAGGGGAAAGCTGATGGACTGCTCCATGATCAAACTCAGCCATTAATTTCTTATTCCACTACCCAACACCATTTATTTTTGATTAATTGTGGATACTTTAAAATATTTTTTGCTACTCACATGATTAGGCAAAATTTTTAGGCTGAAAATTGTCTGTCACCTTTTCATGGGTGAGAAACAATGGTGATAACTGCTTTAATTAAATCCGAATTGGACTGTGAACCAGAAGTGCCAATCCTTTGAGTTACCTTGATGCAAAACTGGAGTGAGAGAAATCAATTTATCCCCTCACTCACAGATGTTTTTTCCAGTTCTGCACTGGAACTCAAGGTCCTACATTTGCACCTCAACCCAGCCATTCCTCATGGACAGCCTCTGAAAAGGAGCTAATAACTCCACCTGCATTTACAGATAATTCTGAGATGTCTGAGTGGAGAGAATTACAGAAGGACTAAAAGTTATTATGTATCATGCATGTGTTTGCCCATAAATAATAAATTCCTGAAGCAGACCTAAGAAGTTCCCACTCCTGTCTACCTTTATAACAAATTCATAAGCAATAGTGTTGTACATTACTCACTCAGCTGTTCCCTTTCCAATCATAGGTTTCCCTCTACATCCAAATACACCTCTCTCCTTATTTAAGTTGCATGGATTTTGTTATTTTTAATATTTCAGAATGGAAACACCCATTTATGAAGCAAAAGTGTGAAAAAAAAAGTGCCGTCTTGTTTGATTCTAATTCTTTACACTATTTTTTTTCCTAATGCTCCTTATTTAGAGCTCTTCCCCTGTTTATAGCCCAGGAAATTGCCAAACCTGATCAATATTTTTCCCTGCTGGTCTGTGAGGATTGCCACAGTCAAGGTGTGAGACTCTGGTGGTGGTGGGTCTGTGGTGCCCAGCCCTGGCCCTGGCCAGCTGAAATGGCTGCTCAGGCTAATTTCCCTGTCTCTCTGCATCCTACCAGGATTTTACACTAGAAATAAATTGTCACAGGGAGAATATTTAAATTCAGGAAACAAAATGTTCCCACTAATTCAATGTAGCCATCTCCTGCCTACTAAAAGTTATGAGTTATGTGTGAAGTAAAAAACCTCTCTGCTGCATGAGATAATGAGAAAAGGGGGATTCTTTATTCATTGTACTTGTCCCTCTGCACATAACATTTGTATATCATGCCAAGACTAACCTGTGTCACTGCACTTATAGCCACAGACCAGACTAAATGCCTGCCCTTCACTGTTTTTACGTCATGATTCATATACTCTCCCTGCTCTTTCTGACTGCCTGCAATTACTTGTGACAAATGATTCTTCAGTGTACTGTCTGCTTTACCTTTTCAAAATGTTTCCATGGTTCACAGATAAGTCAGCTAGTGTACACTGTACTGTCTTGTGGGAAGTAAATCCCAGGACAAGCACAGGAACAGGTTCCACACCATTTTGCTGGCAGAGCTGCAGACATCCACCCCACTCAGCTGCAGCACGAGGAGCCTGGACCAGCCATGCCAGCAAGGCTAGGGCTCTTCCCCTACAGCACTGTGGAGATCCCAAAGGAACAGATTTCTCCCTACAGCTGGACTCTCCTAGGAGCATAAATCCTTGCTCCTCAAGGAGCTTGATGTCATCTGTAACAAAAATCTGGTCCAAAATAAATCATTATTTTGATATCTGCTGTGAAGGAGCATGCAGCTGAATGACCCCTGTTGGCCTGTGTGTTGAGCACATCTGTATCCAGAGGTGAATTCTGCCTGGATCAAAACCTCTGAATTCGCGGGGGGCAGATTCTGCCTTCAGCTCCAGCAGTGAGTATCAGGGGAGCTCCACCGACCTCAGGGCTGTAGTGCCAAGAGCCCCAATCCATCGCCTCCTCCTGGCCGCAGAGAGTGAACTCCCCTCTGGAGTGGAGGCCGCTGAGTCACTCCCGCCGCTCAGACTGCCCAGCTCCAGCGCATTCCCTGCCCGCACGTGGTCCTTGCTCTGCCCGCGGCCGTGCCCATCTGGCTGGAGGCGCTGAGCCCGTGCAGGGCGCTCGGGTCTCTGGGCAGACACCGAGGTTTGGAAAGCTGCGCGGGCAGCAGGAGGCTGCTGGTGCCATCTGCTCTGCGGGGACCGTCCCTCGGGAGCGGTGCTGGTCACACCCCTGTGCCTGAGTGCTCCTGTTGATCACCCCGTGCCGAGGAAGGGCAGCAAAGCAGGGCCGGGCGGGAGGTGGCTGCTCCCGGGCAGTTGTGGCAGCCCCAGGGAGAGGCAGCAGAGGCTTGTGAGATTCCGTGCTGTCATCACAACACTTGGCACTGGAAAGGATTGCCCTTCTTGTGCTCCATTTGCAGAATTTTCAGGGCTTCCTCTTGCAAAACAGATGCAAAACGCTGCCATCTGTTCATCGTGCCCATGACTGTGCAAGATGAAGAAGTAAAAAAAAGTGCCTGTATGGGAAAGCTGTCATCATCCGACCCAAAAGCAGGCACAAGGCTGTACTGTGCAAGGGAAGGGCTCTTGTCACGGGGGCTGATTTGTAGCACAGTCATTTTCAGTTCTGAAATATTCACTCACTCCCTGGCACCTTAACCAAATAAATTCAGTGAACCCCAGTAAGCACGGAGTTTATGGATGTGGCGGGTCCTGGAAGAGAGCAAGGATCCAGTGCCTGGCCTCAGAATTACTTATACAGAGGGAAGAAGAGAGACAAACCATAAAACACTCAGTAGCCGTGCTGATAGCAGATCAGGCTTGTGCCTGGGCATAGGAGCCAAGCACCAGCCAGCCAGCAGCTCTGAGCTGTGATTGCTGCATATGGTCAGACCTGGGTCATCTTCCCTTCCCAGGTTTTGTTGGCAAGGTAACACCCAGCGTGGGTGGGTGCTCCCAGGCTCCAGATGCACCTTGAGCTGGATCAGATGTACCCAGCAGGGCCACCGAGCTCCACAGCCACATCCCCACAGTTCTGCCTCTGGCTGCAGAGGGGAAAAAAGAGCTTCTGTGGGAGAAGAGCACTACAGAGAGAATCCAGGTCACACAATGTGGGAAACCAAGGCTGTCCTGAATGTTTTCTGCTCTGGTCACTGGTATCCCTGCTCCTCGTTGCCCACAGTGAACGCCAGCTCAGGCATTGCTGTGGTCACAGCTGACTGTGCTGCCTCTGACAGAAACCCCAAGCAGGGACAGAGGCACTGGCACGGCAATTCCACACAGGACACAGCACTGCTCAACTTCCTTGTTTTTATGGACAGGGACGCTGAACCCAGACGCTGAATTATCAAGTGCCTCTTAGAATGCAGAATGCCACGCTAAAAAAAGCCAAGGGAAAGCAATTCAGAGAGGAGAAAAGGATGGAAATATCTATCATTCAACAACACTGACAAAAAACAAACCCTGGCAGCAGGCTCCTATGCACTGCCTTGTTTATGCCAATGTTGGTTGCAGCTCCTGTTGGGATCAGAAGCACAACAAATTGTCTGTTTCCCTGAATCCAGAGGGCTCTGATAGCTACTGACCATGCTGACAGAGCCCATTGCTTGCATTTGAATGGGAACGATGGATAGGAGAAACAGCCACGCTTGAACACATACAAGATTGTTTTTATAAATCCAAGACTGTATTTACAAGTTCCAGCTTTTAAGGCCAGGGTATTTTATTTACTTTGTTGGTTTTTTAATAGTGAAAAAGCAGGAGAGCAATCCATCTGTCTGAACTGGAAGCTTCTTATAAATAAACAGCAATAAAAAGCAACACTTGAAATTCATTTTGCCCACTTGTGTTTTGTCTGAGTCCCCCCCAGAATCTAAATCAACGAGAGATCAGACTGTAGTTTGTGAGCAAATTTCCTTCAACAGGAACAAACAAAAATAGACAAAAAGATACCCATCCTCCTCATACTTTATGCACAGTAATGCAAGTTATTTTCCACTCCATTTAGACTTTTCACCTTCCTTTCATTTACCCTGTTTTTTACAGTTCAATAAATATTTTTCCAAGCTCCACTTGCCAAACAAAAGAGTTTAGCTTCAGTGTTACTCCTCTGACAAATATCCTTATGGTGTTGCACATGTGAGCCATTGATAAACAAATTAAAATTCTGTCCCAGCTCAGAGCTCAGCTGGCCCATTTCATCTTGCGGTATGGGTTTGTAAAGGTCTGGGTGTCTGTCATCCTCCCCTAACCTTGTCTTTGTCAAAGGGATACAAAAGCCTGCACGCTCGGGGCCTTACGATACTGATTAGTGTGAGTGACAAAGTGGAGTAGCAAGTCCACTCAGCCCTTCATAATAAATCTATCAAAGAGTAATAGAATTCCATCAATTCTGCATCATCCCCGAGGGTCGCTGTGCTGGGATGGAAAGTGTGTTCCGCTGGGATTGTACAACTGTTATTATTCAATTACACTCTTTTCTTCCTAGTTAAAGACCATGATATCATTATCACTTAATGAATACATATAATTGGATCTGGACTCTATGTTTGGCTGATGAATACTACTCACTATTCATTCAGTCTCAGCTCATCTTCTGACCATTTATTATAGACTTTTGGCTGAAAACCATGATGACAAAGGGAATTTGAAATTAGCTGAGAATTCATTCAATGCTCAGTTAGACACAAAGGCAAAATACAATTCTGACGGGTAAATGAGGCTGAGACCACACGGAGAAGTTTTGCCTAAAAGTTAATAGCTGTTGATTTCTACACAAACACACTGAGGTAAGAGCAAAGAGATTTTTAAAGACTGCCTCACAACTTTGCAAGCAAGCAGAGATTTCCTCTCTTTCTTCCCCAAACTGAAAAAAAAATTAATTGTCTCAAAGGTAAATATTAGATCTTTTGAGTTGGTACTTTATTTCCCAACTTAGGCAAAATATTAGCTTTAAAGATGTCATCTGAGGCCATTATGAGCTTTAACTCAGCCCCGCTAAGCCAAACACCATTTTATGATTAAATAACATTTAAATCTGACAAAGCAAAAGTGCTTTCTATGCAGTATATTTATTACACCTAATATCAAGACCATCATTAAGTTTCATCAAACAGTGTGCCCCCAAAGGAAACTGGCCCTCCTATTCATATTGTTGGGAGTAAATGTAGCATACCTCCTTTGGATCACTGGTGAACAGGCCACCTCATTAATCCTAGTTAGTAGATGCTGCTGGGCATGTGGAGCAGCCAAATCCAGATGCTACCCACAGAGCCTCTCCAGGCAGTTAGGGAATCACAGAGTACCACCTCAAGCCCTCCATACATCACTTCAAATTAAATTTACATTAAGTGCTACTCCATCAGAGCCGAGAGAAGCTGACATCTTTGGAAAATGCAGATGATAATCCATTAAATCCTATTATATACATGTCTTCTAATTTTACTTAAGCTCATGCATACCAAAGTGTGAGTTTGTGTTAAAAATTAAAGACCCTTTTACTAGAACAAAAGACTTTATGAACTGTTGACTTTGGGAGGGTTTATTACAGGATCAGGCTATTCTGTCAAGACAAGTAGACTTTTTTTTTTCCCCCTGTAAAATTTCTGGTTAATCATTTGTTCCTGGGATCTTTTTTCAAACACACAATGTGTCTTTGCTATTTCCATCAGCAACTCTTTGTTCTCCCAGATAGAAGTGCAGCCTCTTTAACTTAATCAAATGTTATGAATGAAACAGTGGGACACATATTGTCTCCTTTTGCAATTAAGAAAATATTTGCTGGCAGCTTCCAAACTGGCAACAGCAAGAAGATGCTATAAAATCATCACAGTGAAAAAGCTAAGGATTTAATTGCCCTATTACCACATATGTCAATCCCTTTATATTTTCATAGTCCTTAGTCACAGTTTTTACTTTTACTTTGATGAATCTCTTCTAATTTCAGAGCAATGATCTTACTATTTTTGATACTTATTTTTTTACACTTAACCACTGTATTTTATGTCTATGTTTCTGTCTGATTTACCTTTCTGCAAAAATTGAAAATACACAGATTTCAGAGAAAGGCAATAATTATCTCAGATATCAGGCAAAAGTATTATAAGGAAACACACCAAGAAATAAAAGACACACATAGGCATATATTCACACAATTAATTTAAAAGTTATTTATCTAGCCTTTTAACTTTTAATCAATGTTTGGATTTCAGGCTTAAATTTGCTTTAGCTTTCAAACCAGTTCTTTCCAAGTGTTTGACTCTGTTTCCTTTACAGAACATGTAGGACACACACACAGATATATATAGATATACATACACATACACATAATAAAGATATGTCAGCTTTTAACTATTGTCAGTCTTTGGCAATGGCAGAAATGATGGGGCAGACTGTCATCTGGCAGAAATAAGTGTAACACCATAAAATTCAAGTGAAATAATAAGCTGACTGAAGTTTTTCCATGGGATATTTCTGATTTATGTCAGCTGAGGATGTTTCCCTACGTTATTTTCTAGAAATACAGAAGTAGCCCAGGTTTACAAGCTGAGTTGGTCCTTTTTTCTCAGTCCAGTGTGAACAGAACCTTTGTGAGCTGGTTCTGCCTCTTGGAGGACCTCAGGTGCTGTGGCAATTGATGGGGCAGCACAGCCACAGTCTTATTTTGCAGTATTTTTTAGTATTACAAATACAGGCTCTGAGCAGGACTCACGGAGGATGGATAATAAAACAAACACATGCAATTTGGAGGTGGTGTTCAAAAAAGGAGAGGCTTTGGCTGCTCTCACAAACCTTTCTCACCAGTCTGCCTGAAGAGTTGTACTGAGGCTGCCTTACCAAGAAGGACGCATGACAAATAAGAAAGTGATGTCACTAATAATTAAAACTGGAGAGTTCAGTTTAATCTTCTTGCACAGAAATTTATGCTTGTTACTGTCATTAAAACTAGTAGGATCTGCTTCCATAAATTCCCATTTAGCAGGTTTATAACATTACCCAAATTATTACTCTATAATATACTTACACCCTATGATTTCAGAAGATTCCTTTACCTCTGAACATCCCTAGCTCCAATTTTAATAAATCATCCCATCAGGAAAATATCAAACAACATCTATCATTTCAAGTTTCTTATTTCATTTTTAACAAAGGGACATAATTTGTTATGTTTTTGTTCCTGATGGGTCAAATTTCGTTTTCAGAATTGCAAGCAAATGGTAACTGAATTGGATGAGCCAAAAAACAAAATTGACCTTAACTATTAGGTTATAGCTAAGAATTAATAGTAGTCTCTGAAAGATTAGACTGAATTACATAAACACAGCAACATGATGAAAAAAATCATATTAAAAGCTTCATATTAAAAGCTATGGAGAAAAATGCAGGGTCATCCCCTTCTTTTCATATTTTAGACTGCCTTTTCCAGGGACTAGAAAGGAATCAGTCAGGCAAAGACAATCCCAGGCTCTACTGTGGGATTCACAGCCCATCTCCACTGCTCATCTCCACCAAAACAGAACAGAGACATTTTCAGAGATTTCTAGAATCTGGTGTTTGAAATAGCTCAGAAAAAGCATCAGGCCTATCAAAAATAAAGCCATATATAAAAAAATTATCAAGTTTTCAACAGTATCCATGAGAAATAGTCCAAGTACAACCAAAACTTACCTTATGCTGGTGCCACTCCTGACCCTAGAAGAGAGACTTCAAAACCAAAATGGGGGTTTAAAGGGCCCTGGGGAAAAGGCAGCATTGCCATTGATGACAAACATCTCTGGTGTAGCCCTGGTGACAGGTGTGGGTCTCACCAGTACAAGCAGCTCCCAAAACCCAAAAGAATTTCCAACCTAACCCTTCTGGGGATTATAACTGTAGCCCAAGGGCTCAGCTGAACAACCCAAGCCTGGGCTGTCAGTTTTCCACCTGGCCCACAGGAGTTCCTCGCTGACACCAGATACAATAAAACACCACACGATTTGGCCTTTTGGACCAAACAAGTCAGTTTCCATTTGCCCCACAGCATGGATCTGCCTCTTTGCTGTGTACAGCTCAGTCCCTGATGTTCAGGAAGTGTCCCTAAGTCATGAATCCTGGTGCTGAGCCCCCTGGGCACCTTGTGATGGCCAAAGTGGCCTCACACCATTAACTGTGGGGCAGGGAACACTTTCTGCTCTCTGCTCTGTTTAGCACCAGCAAAATAAGCTCATGACAGAGGCTCTTTTTCCTCAAGTCCCTCTAGTTTGCCACCAGTTCATACAAGTGCCAGCTCCTCTTTCTGTGACCTCCAGAGGAGGAGCTGGATGTTGTTATTTACATGCAGCACCACTTGGAGATGGAGCCTCACAGAGGTCCCAGAGCACCAGACATGGTCGGTCCACACAAACAGCGAGAGGCAGCCCTTGCCCTCAATAACTTACAGTCCAAATAAACAGGACAGGCAGAAGGTCAGAGAGGAAACAGAGGGACAAAAGAAGTGACGTGATTCGCCTGCAGTCACCCAGTAGATGATTGGCAAAGTCAGGATTATACTAATAGATCACTGAATCAATCTACTGGCTAAACATACTGCTTCCCATTATTTCTTGGGAGGCAAACCAGGAAGAATGATCTCACTCGGCTGAGAGCCATAATAAAAATAACAGCAGCACTGAGGGCAAGTTCAGAGCTTTCCTCATGATGTGCTGCAGATCTGCTGGTGGAGAGGTTGCTCTCTCCACCACCATATTTTGAATTGTCTTCACGGCAGGAATGATGGAAGACAGAGGAATGTCTGACAGTACTGAATAAAACTCCATGTAAATTCCCCTTATGAACATCTGATAAGTATTTATATGGGCATAAAGGGTTATTTATTTCCCCGTCCCCATGAATGATTTACATGCTACTCTCCATTTTTATAACGCACTCACTCGGGCTTCAGCAGCAATGTACTCGGACTGGCTCTTTTTCCAAAGAAATTATTTGACACAGAGCTGGAGCCAGGATGCTGGGTGGGGGTGGGAACATTTCCAGGGATTTTTTCTGTCTTTTACAGTCACCATTTTCCTCTCTTCTTTCCACTTTTAACCTTTTTTTTTCCCCCTCCTGTCTATGAGTTTCATCTTTCTGCAAGTCTCTGCAGTCTCCAAAGTCCTTTGCTCATTCTGTAGGTAGAATAACCTTTTTTATCTGACACCTTTTAAGGATGAGACTCAGGAAAGAGACTGCAGAAGTTTTAAACTACCATCACTCAGTGAATGTGACTGCAGTGTGTGGGAAATTCCTCTGGTTCTTTAGCTCTCACTCCAACTCAAGCTGTGCCAGCATCTCCTCCAAGGGTTTTCCAACCTGAGGGGATGAATAGGATTTTTGAGAGCTCTGCAATTTCACACCAAGCTGAGCCTCAGAATTTGAAAATCTAGGTCCAGTTTCATGGTTTAAAAAGGGAAAAATCAAAGTTTGGACCAATTCCTGATATAGAGAGTTTACAGCTCAGCCAAATCTTAATATTTTTCCCTGAGTTCATTTCCTTCTCCCTGCCAAATGTGCATCTTAATAGTATAAAAAGTATTTAAATGGGTGCAGTGAGAAATATTACAGATAGATTTTACATGGGACTTATAAGGCACTTGGCCTTCAAATTCCAGGCAGATGAGTGGGAGTTCAGCTTGAGGAAGCACATTTTTCTCCTGGATTCAGTCAAATGAAGCACCAAATACCTCGCTTCCATTAACACCAAATATAATGGATGCATTCCCACTCAACTGTATTTGATAGCTGGAAGGAACACAGTAAATATGTTTATAATGTGTTGGACAATAATTTATCACTTAAATTTCAAAGGAAAGCATTTTAAAAAGTTTGAATTTATAAACCTGTGGCTCTGCAACTTATTCTCTGACCCTTCATGTTCAACACCCAAAATCTTAAGAAAATAAGATTACTTTGTCTTCATAGAAATACTATTGGAATCATCCAGAATGGAGTTTGATAGTGTTTTCCATTTCTTTATCTGTGTAGCAGTATTAAATTATTGTCATAAGCAAGAGAGTCACACTTGTAAAATTCATTCACTTATTAAAACATTAAGGAAATTAAAACATAGAGCTCCATATCAGATATGAATCTGATAGGAATTGTGTACACTACCTGTGTCAGCTTTCCTTGGCTGCCATCAAGAGAGGAAGACATTGGGGTGATCTCTGAAGCAAAAACAGCAGCACAATTCTGATGTTGTGCACAACCTGAAAGAAGGAAAACAGAATTAAGGTTTTTTACACGGATCCTTCATATTGCGAGATTTAGTCCAACTTTCTGTGAAGTCAGAATAGCCCCAAAGGCTGCTCCTGCTCATAGCAGCCTCTTCTATGTTTTTTTAAGTTATTCCCCAGCCCTGACTCTCCACCCAAACTGACTGCAACAGTAAAAACCCTGTGTGGGAGTTTGAAGTGGTAGTGTTAGTTTGTATTACTTCTGTCTGTAGCTTCGTGCCACTTCTGAGGAGGAGAATCCCCCTCACACCCATCACTCTGTGGGACCACCCAGTCAGCCCCCCATATTGGAATGTCAAAGCATCTCCCAGCTCAGGGCACCTCTGCCATCACTGCACCAACCTGCACAGCCAGCCAGGCTCCACGAGAAAGACATTGAACCATTTGAAGGAGGACAACAAACCTTTGTTGTCCAAGGAGGGCAACAAAGATGGCGGGGAGCCGTGAGGGGAAGCCGTGTGAGGAGAGGCTGAGGGCTCTTGGTCTGTTCAGGAGACTGAGGGGAGACTCATGCCTGGAGCATTTGGACAATGCTCTTAGGCACAAGGTAGGATTGTTGGTGTGTCTGTGCAGGTTCAGAAGTTGGACTAGATGATCCTTGAGGGTCCCTTCCCACCCATCAGTTTCTGTGATTCTTTGATTCCGCCAGGATGGGCAAAGCTACCTGGAACAGCTGTGACCGCTTGTCTCCTCACGAACCCTCAGGCGCCCAACATGGCTCCTGCCTCTCCTCAGCCTCTCTCAGCCTTTCTCCTCCCCTCAGGACAGCCAGGCTGTGTGGGAGTCACGTTCTCACACAGGATTGCTCACAACAGGATCGCTCATCGCTTCATCTGACTGATGGCAGGCAAAGATTGTGTGTGAGGGCAGCGTTTTCCCGCCTCTCTGTTTTCCCGCCTCCCCACTGCCTCACAGCATGTGAGGGACCTGGGCTCACAGATGGTGAAGGGTTTATCCCGCACCTACTCCTGCACTCGCTTCTTTGCCATCCCTGCTCCGGGATCGGTGTGACCATGTACTGAGGCAGAAATAACATGGGACATACTCTTTGCCGCCCAGCTTGCTCCTGCAGGCAGGCAGACGTGGCGTCCTCTGTGCCCACACTGTCTCCTCAGGGTTTAAGCCCATGAAATTGAGTGGATTCTCCACAGAAAGCCCGGTTACAGCAGGGCAGCAGAATGCTCCAGGCTGTCTGGATCAGCTGCTCCGGTTCCAGGGTTGTTGGCAGCCACAGCAAAGGAAGCAAACTCATGAGCAGTCCTGTGCTCTTCATTCCCCAACAGAGCGAGGCCTATGGATTAGAACCATAGAACCACAAAATATCCTAAATTGGAAGGGTTCCACAAGGATAATCGGCCCCAAATCCCATCCCTGCACAGACACCCCAACAGTCCCACCCTGTGCATTCCTGAGAGCTTTGTCCAGACACTCCTGGAGCTCTGGAAGCCTTGGGGCTGTGTCCATTATCTGGGGAGCCTGTTCCAGCATCTTGGGCAGAAACAGAACTGTTTGTGTCACTGCAAACAGCCATCAGTGATAATTTTGGTCACGTTAGCACCAGAATTTTCAAGAGGCTGCAAGTGGAAGAAATTGCAAATAGTCCTCCCTGTTGGTACAAGGAGTCTGTTGTGGTGCTGCTGCTGCTATGAGATTTTATTGTGAGCTTAATGTCAACAGCTTCAATTACCATAACAAAAGTAAGGCCAAATTTCATGCTGGAAAAGTGAGTGACCTTCTCTGAAATCTTTCTCATCAGTACAACATCTCCATCTTCCCAGGGCTTTCCCAGTGTGTGTTTGGACAGCCAGCTTCCCTCAGTGACCCTCTTTGACTAACATTTCATCACAAAACAAAGAAGAAATTATCATAAACAAAGATTACATTTATTTTAACACTCAGCTTTTCATCAACATTTAACCTTTATGGGGAATCAAATTATTTTTCTCCGTGACTAAGAAAAATCTAGTGATATGTAATTAAAACAACAAAGACAAGTCCCGTTCTATACAAGTGTAATTATGTTCATGTGGTACCACTGTAATTGAAACACAGAAGATGTTTCAGTCTGTATTAAAAGAGAATTTCTTTCAGTGGGTTTCCTGAAGCTCATTAGATATTCCCTGGCCTATTCTCCTAAGTAATTAGATTTTAACAGGATTTTCAACAGATCAGAGCAATCTCTGTGGGTGCCAATAGGAGACTCTCCCTCTGGCCTTACCAGCAGGGCAGCATGGATAACATCCAGGCTGGGAGTTAATAGGACAATTACTGGCCTCTTTTAAATGAGTTACATTAATGCACTTAAGCTAAATGGCTCTGCATATGATTAAATATTAACATCTGCAAAATATGAAACCATGATATGCAATCAAGTTTTGTTGTTTTAATTTCCCAAATGCCGGATTTCAGTGGTGTATGTTAATGTTCATTGGATAGTGTATGTTAAACTTTCAAAACACAGATCAACACTATTTGTGAATGGTTCTTTTGGAGCTACTAAGTTAAACATCTTAAAATAGCACAAGGCAAGAGGAAATTATCAAAAATTTTATAAAAGCAAAAGGAAAAAGAACCCAATCTTCATTTTGAATGCCTCAAAGTGAGCCAGGTTACAATTTCCAATGCAAACAATAAAATTCAAAATTTTGTTTTAAGTACCTCAATACCTAACAGCTTCCCAGCAGGGATGGGAAAAAGACGTAATTAGAAAGGCTGAGAAAAAGGCTGAGGTACTCAATGGCATCTTTCCCTCAGCTGTTCATGGCCAGTTGTTCTGCAGACACCCAGCCCCTTGCACAGGAAGACAGGAATGGGGAGCAGAATGACGCCCCCATAATCCAGGGCACAATTTCTACTGTCCCAGGTTGCTCCAAGCCCCCTCCAACATGGCCTTGGACACTTCCAGGGACCCAGGGGCAGCCACAGCTTCTCTGGGCACCCTGTGCCAAGGCCTCACCACCCTCACAGCCCAGAATTCCTTCCCAATATCCCATCCATCCCTGCTCTCTGGCAGTGGGAAGCCATTCCCTGTGTCCTGTCCCTCCATCCCTTGCCCCCAGTCCCTCTTCAACTCTCCTGGAGCCCCTTTAGCCACCGGAAAGAGCTCTCAGCTCTCCCTGGATCCTTCTCTTCTCCAGGTGAGCACCCCCAGCTCTCCCAGTCTGACTCCAGAGCAGAGGGGCTCCAGCCCTGCAGCATCTCCATGGCCTCCCCTGTACTCATTCTGAGAAGTCCCTGTCCCTCCCATGGTGGGGACCCCAGAGCTGGACTCAGCGCACCAGAAGGGCTCTCACCAGAGCATTGAGAGGGGAAGAATCACCTCCCTTGACCTGCTGATCACACTTCCTTTGATGCAGCCCAGGGCATGGCTGGGTGTCTGTCCTACAGTATGTTTATTTGTTGTTCTGCATCTCTCATCCACTCACCAGACCCTGTGCCCTGTCCATGCTAACCCTGACCTCTACTTGCACGTCTGCTGCCTCAGTAAGTCCTTTCTGTGAGTTGACTCTGTCATCCCAATGTGCTCCAGCCCCCTGCAACACTCACAAAATCATCTGACAGGAGAAGTAAACAGAGCTTTGATGTGGGCTGGAAACACATTCACTTTGCAACAAGAGCATGGACTGTGTACTGATGCTTCTACATTATTTCCCCAAATCCTTCCTGTGTGAAAGGATTTCTTTTTGTTGCTGAGAGTTTCTCTGTCAAAACTTCTAAATATTCCTTATATTTCAAGATTATCCGGCCTGCACAGCACAGAGGCACTTCACTGTTCCATCTTGGGCTCCAGAAGTTAATAATATCAGCAATATGGAGCACATTCTTCCCAAAGTACTCTACAAATATGAAATAATTACTCACTGTGAGGCTGCTGTATGGCAGAGAAATATTACTACTGTCTTTCAGCTGGGAAACTAGAGCAGAGGTTAAGACCCAAATCCTTCAGTATCTAAATCCCCATGAAGCCAAATGTAAGGATCTGTGAAGTCCAAATGTAAGAATCTGAAGTCCAGTGGCCCCCAAATCGGTAGAGAGCTGGGATAAACATTAATTCCTGGGGTTTTGCTATGATTTCAGTCCAGAAAAAAACTATCTTGGGCTTGACCAAGTCCATGAAGTCTAAAGCAGGACTAACAATCCAGTAGCAAACTCTCTTGTTCCTTTCCATGACTCAAATTTACTTTTTGTCATAACTACCAAGCACAGTGTGATGGAACTTAATTTGGGGTGGTGCCTTTAGATAATAGAAACAGCTTCTCCTGCTGGGTGGTGAGGGCTGACAGCAGCATTTTATCAGTTGCCTTAATATGAAATAAATCAAAACTACATATCTTTAGATAAAAAACACAATTTTCTCTTTCTTTGCCCAAATTCCCCAGACTTTCTGATCAGTTCCAGCCATGCCATGGTCACAGTCCATGCTTCCAAGAGAGGGAACTCACCCCAGCTGCCTCGGGTGACAGCGCTGAGCTGTCACCATCTGCTCTCAGGAAACACTGCCATGAGAGCTGGCCATGCCATAGCAGCCTCCTCACAAATCTGATGGAGACACAAATGTGCACGTGGTGCAGCAGCTAATGGTGGCAGCCCTTGGAACCAAGATGGAAAATATTAGTGTAACAGCATGATGGGGATGGAAAACAAAAGAGAACACGCAGGACAATACAGAGCACAAAACTGCAGTATGAACCTCCAGTAAACGTGGAGATATTTTAGCCAATGGTGCTATTATTAGCAACACACAGGCTTGTGATCATCCAGGAGTTAACCCAGGCAGGCTCCCATGAAAAGCATTATTGTGAATTCCATGAGAAGTGGGGCACAGCAGTGCCTACAGTTCAGCTTCTGACACTCCCCGTTGTATGAATCTGCCTTCAGTTGCCCAAATCTTTGCCAGCCTTTACTCACTTTTGATGAAATGTCCCATGATGACTGTCTGCCTCAAGCTGGATTCTCTAGCTGCATTTCAGAAGAAAAAAAGAAAAAAGAAGGAAAATAAGAAGGATTCACATCTTTCTTAGAACAAAGAAAAGGCAAAATATTTTCTTTTGCCCACATTAAAAAGAATCTTACAACAATCTCATTGAGGAGATCTCACTTCAGTATGGTTTGTGCTTAAAATTTGGCTGGGAGGCTTCTGTTGCTTTTGGGAATGAACTCCTGACTCTGTCTGGATTGGGTGAAGTTTATAAAAAATTAGAGGTTTTACAGCTTGTCCACAACATCCTCTGAAAACTGTCTTTAGCACATTGTTCCCCAGGCCATCATGATCCCACCAGAGCAAGCAAGAGGAGAGCAGCCCACAGCTTTGGCACTGGAGCAGGGCTTCCCAGGCTCCCAGCTCTACCTCACAACATCCCAGCAGCACAGACCATGGAAACACAACCCTGCTGCAGGGATGAGCCAGACCTGGCAGTAAGGAGGCAAAGGCAGGAGTTTGGATCAGGGAGGCAGATTTTGGGGAATAGGACTGGAAAAGAGGGGGATTTCCAAGTGGAAGGAAAGGGAGAACTGTTGAGAAGGCAAAGAGGAGCTTGGACACTCAGAAATTATCAGAATGTGCATGTATGCTCACAAGGGCTTCAGAGGCAGCCACACACTCTTTGCCTCAGCGCCTGCAGTGTGCACTGCACAGAGGGGTTGTTTTCTTTAAGTTTGTACTTTTTTTGTGGCAGCAGCTGGAATCATGCAGTTGGAGACTGACTCTCTATTCAGGCATATGACAGAGACAAATTAAAGTGACCAGAATAGCCCTAAATCAGGCTCTTTCTAACTTCGGCATACTTGGATTGGCACTTCCCTCAAGTAATTTTTGGGTGCATTCATCTACTCTGTAAAGCGAGCTCAGATCACCACGGGCTCACTCAGCAGAGCCCACATCCAGCAGGGATGGTGGGAGGGATGGGGGTTAGGCAGGAGAAAATGCCAACCATGGTTACAAAGACACTGAAGTTAAAAGGCATTGATAAAACAGAAAGAGCTTTGGGGTGAGGGGGTCACACAACAGCTCCCCTTTGCACCTTGGGTCAGTACATTGGACCCAGCCCACCCCACCTCTTCAGTTTGTCTCTAATTTCCAGCTAGAAATACCTGGCTCAGTGTTTGCCAGCTCAGAACAATGCTTGCCATGGGATGCACTTCCTGAAGGGTCAACCCTCAAACCTGGGCCCATTTGCTGTATCACGTGTGCAGGTACATTTGTGTCCCCTCCTGTAGGACTCAGAGCTGTGCCACATCTGGATGAAAGTCCCTGCAGCCTGGGGGGACCTCTTTGCCCCCCAAAACCAGCTGTCATGAGGGAACACATCTGGGTGCACATCACAGCTTCCCAATAAATATTTCCATGTTTCCTTCCGTGTTCTGGCCCAGCACAGCTTTTACAGTACTATCAGGGTGCTTTTATGAGATTCACCCCTTGCAATGGGAAGGTTTTTATTAGAAACACGCCTTCCTCTCTGTCATTTATGATAAATAATGTTTATTGATGTTCACTTCCTTCAGTGAAATAAAGTGTCAAACAGCACGTTGGTATTTGCCAATTTTCTTTTCACATTTCATGTTATGTGCTTTTTATGTTACATGCCTGATTAAAAATTTAAACATTGTCACCGTCAGTGCTAAAATACGTTGCCAGAGCATCTCTAATTATGCTTCCTTGTCTGCTCTGAGCGGGGACTGACATTTCTGGGTCAAGATCTGGTTGTTGATATGCAGCACGGGAAGTATCCGATAGCCTCTTGCTGAAAAATAGCTCCTTCTCTCACACGATTATGGTGCACAATGCAGAGCAGGTACCGGGGCAGGCGGCTCTGCCACGCCAATTCCTGGCTCGGGAGGCGCTATCCACTCCCTGAACATCATCTGAGGCCGCAGCTGATTTACCCAAAATACAAAGTGCCAGAGGAGGAGCTCCTCTCATGGAGCTGTGCCAGCTGGGAAGGTGGGCAGGGGTCCCATCCTGCTCCTGGCACTGCACTCGCTGAAGCCCAAACCTTTTCCATCCTCCTGGACACGTTGGCTATGTGCTCGAGTTCCCAGAGCAGGAGGTGCCAGGAATACCTGCTTTAGTGAGGTCTTGGGAAGCATTGTTCCCTTGCTGTTTGTGCACCTTCCTTCAGCAGATCTTTTTTTTTTTTCCAAGAGAAAGTGAAAATATAAAGTCACCCTCAAGTTTTTCTCCCTCTATAGACACTTCCAAACCAATACCACACTTCTATTAGGTTTGGAAGCATTTTGAATTGAGCTTTTCATCATGAATTTTTTAACCATGCTACAGGTGTTCATATTTTTAGCAGTTTGTTTTATGTTTTCTGGCACAGGCAGGAACCAGGGCTGGTCTGCAAAAACCCACCTGAGTGTGGAGCAAGGCATCTGACAACAAAAGTGACCTCCAGGAGGAGCCTTTGCACATCTGAAAATGCCACCATTGCTGTGCACTGGTGGAAATATGGCCATTAAAAAGAATCCCTTTCAATGTTTGCTGCATTTGTTTGCAATAATAACACATTTCATATAGTTAGAACCAGCCAGGTTTTCCAAGAGATTCCATACTCAGAAAACTCAGCTGTTCTCCTTGGGAGCTGATGGTTGATGAACAGTTATGAAATGCAGCCATAATTTATTGTGGATGTTCAAATTAGTTAAAAGGTGGTGTTATATATGGCTCAATGTTTCATCAAGAGTGTCCTTATTTGACCCATTAAATGCACATTGAATGAAGACTGATATGTTCTGAGATATTGTAAAAATCCTTCTCTGTTGTTGCCAGAATTTTCTTGCTTTGTTTTTTGCTCTCAGAAATTACTGTCATTTTCTCTTTGGAAAGAAGAAGAAAGTAAGAAAAATCTGAAATGAGGCTCCAAATTTGAAAGTAGCCATTGAAATTCTAGAGGCTTTACTAAACTTCCTGTCATTTTCTGAAAACATTGGAATTGTTTTTATATAATTTTACATATAACTCCCTGAATTTGTGATCAGTATCTATATGTGCCTGACTGGCACAGAGACAGAAAGAAAAAAGGTGTCTGGCTAAAGGGAATTTGGAGAGTTTCAGGATTTAGCTCTGACAAACCTGGCTTTAAGTACAAAAAAAAAAAAAATCCCAATATCAGCAAGACTGAGTCAAATTTGTGGCCTTAAGAACAGATAAATCCAAACATACAAAGGGTTTCAGCCACAGGAGCATAACACAGGTTGCATGGCATGGCTGGAAATGGAGCTGGGCACTGGCTGCCTCTGCAGCATCAGGCTCAAGGCATTTCTGGGAATCACATCCAAGACCCTGAGATCCAGCTCTGAACTCAAACCTGTTATCACTAATGAGGATGGGAGTCGTTTTGCAAGAGCTGTAATAAACATTTGTTCAAACCAAAAGGAAAGTGAGATTAGAAAACACGCAGTCTGTCACGGCATTAACGGAAAACCTATTTGTGCCATCTATTTGGGAAAAATTATTGAAGAACAGTTCATCCATGTGAAAATATTAGCACTGTAATTCTGTCAAGGTCAGTGAGACCTAGAGGTTTGCTGAGAAATCACCTTCATTTCACCAGGTAAATAAAGAACCCGTTTTTCAAAGGAGCCTATTGAAGAAGGCACTCCATAGCAACAGTTAAATTATGAATACAGCACATATGTTCCATATCATATCATTTACAGCACACTTTAGCATAGACATAATGCTTAGTAACAAACTACAATACCATTCACAAAATGCATTTAAATAGCATAATTTAGTTCATTAAATCCAGTCATTTACAGTAAATCAAAATTATCACAGGAATTGAAGAGAGTACACAGTTGTTTGTTTGAATAGTTAAGCTAGGGAAGTCAATTCCTTTTTGAAGGTCAAGGACACAGTTGTTTCCATTTTCTGTTGTAAAAAAGATACAGCCTGTGTCATAAGATAATTTAGTATCATCTGAATGTGATCAAGTCCTTTCCCCCTGCTTGTTCTGTATTATATAACTGGCATGCCTAAAATATATCTAAGTCAAGAAAATGCTTTATGTATAATGTTATCAAATTAGACTTCTTTTTCTTTTACGGACTGAGTAGATGTGATTCTGGGCTTTTAAAAGGATTTAGTCTTGCAAATCTGCAGCCTATTACTTGGAAGCAAAGATGTATGTTTTCCCCTACTCCAGCCATCAATTTCTTGGCCTGTGGAAATATTATTATAAAAGAAAAGTGGATTTTTTGGAGCCTTTTTAAACGATACATTCTGGCTTTTGCCATCAGAGGTGCGGCATGTGTCTGTGTGTGTGTGGTGCTGGCAAGGCAGTGGGTGCAGAAATGGCTTTGCAGCACACACCAACTGCACAGGGAGCTCAGGAGGAGTCACCAAATCCCCCTGGGAATTCCTGAGGTTTAAACCCTCCTACAGTTTCTTGGGCATCAAAGAGAGGAAGGTGAATTGAATTACTCCCCACATTTTAAAAGTGTGCTCCGTTTTTCACTCTGAATTTGCCAAGCATCTTCTTGCACCTCCCTGTCATCTTCCCTGATTGGCACAGGCTGAAAAGGCCATGACAAAAGTTCTCCTGTCCTTGTAGAAACTTTTGGATTGTCACCAAGCCTTCCTCCCCTGCTCTGAGTTTTACTCAATATACCCAAGAGCATGCTTTTCTCTGCCTTTCAATAAATCCTGCCATCAGAATCACATCCAGGAAATGAGAGCCCTCTGCTAGGTCTTCTCTCCTTTGCAAAATTTTGTATGCAATGGAGATGCCTCTGTTGCAGCCATGAGAATGAAATGCCAACTCTTTTCTGACCACCTGGAGGGGAAAATGAATAAGTTATGATTTCCCACCAATGGGCTATCCAAGCACCTGAAAGTGCTAATTAATTAAGCCTCGTGTCACCCTGGCAAAAGGGGGGTTTGTGTTGGGTGTTTTATTAACGATTGTACAGTCTGTGTATAACTAAATTAGTTTAGCCTTAACTGAGCTTTTTTGGGTGCTGATGGCTGCCTGGCTGGAGCAGCACAGAGGATGCTCTCCACTTCCACACCCACATCATTCCAGAGCTGCTCTTTTCTCAGCCAGGCTCCACGGGAGGGCTGGGAATTGGGCAGTAGCAGCTGTCCTGGAGGGAACCACACCTTAAACTGCCCCAAAGTGTTTGCCTGGACCTCTCCCTATTCCCTCTCTCATGGAATACCGCGGGATGCCCTCGGAGCAGCAGCCGGGGCTGACCCTGCCTCGGTGGAGCTCTGGGAAAGCCCCGGGGAGAGCCTGGGAGCGGCGGGGCAAGCAGCCAGCTCCGGACGGCGAGGGACAATTAGGGCCCAAACAAGAACGAATTATGGTGCAAATTGCTTGTTGACACTGGCGCAAAACAAAAGAGAGAGAAGGAGAAAATGTTCTCAAGACAAATAACCTTCTCCATCTTGCCGGGCACAGGGGGAAGTGCCGTGAGCAGGCACAAAGGACGCAGATGGCAGCGTAAATCCTTTGTATCCCACACTGCCAGCACAGCTGTCCTGGGACAAGGAAGGAACCGACCTCTTGCTGATTACCCCGGGCACTGAGGAAGCACCAAGAGGGCTCACTAGAGTAAAAGTGCCAACCTTTGCAAAGGACAGAGCTGGGAGCCAAGAGCCAATGCTGCAAAAATGTGTCTGGACACAGCTGGAAACTCCTCTCCTTGCCAGAGTCCCAGAGCACAGCGAGGACCAGCCTTGCCTGGAGCATCCAGGGAGGAGCGGTGGACTGTGGAGTCACTGAGGGTCTTTCCCAATTTTTTGGCTTTCCAGCCAACATCTGGAAGGCCAGGCTGTTATCAAGTTCTTACAGGCTGGAAAACTAAGCTTCAGACCTCTGCAAAGGAGGATGTCCCATCCCTGGCAGCGTCCAAGGCCAGGTTGAATGGGGATTGGAGCACCCTGGGACAGTGGAAGGTGTCCCTGACCATGGCAGAGGGTAGAACAAGATGGGATTTAAGGTCCTTTTTAACCCAAACTATTCTTGGATCTGGAATTCTTTGAAACCAACTCAGTAGAGACAGGTAAGGATATTAAGGCAGTGCAGGGATTTGTGGAGTTGATGTTTATAAATTACTTTCATCACAGCAGGGCAGAGCTCACCTGGAAAGGTGCAAGACTTTTTCACATGCACAAAATCCATGCACACAACATCAGGCTCCAGCTAGGAACAGGCAGATACAAAAGGAGTTTCCAGTAGCTCCCACCTCCCTCTGCACAGATACCAGACACTGGCAAAGAAAGACAGGTTCTGTGTCTTACCCTGTGCACCTCCTTCAGGAAAACATGGGATGGAACACTTCAGGGAAAACAAAAGTGTTAACCCAGGACTAATTTTAGCCCTGATTTTACTGCAAGAAAAGTTGGGTTGATTGTAACCCCCTTTTCCTCCTCTGGAGTATTTCCTGTACAGCATTTTTCTGAAACATATTTAAATCATTTCACAGAAAAAGGCAGGATGCTCACTTATTTTACAGAAATGGAAACTGAGGCACAAGGAGAAAACAGTTACTTGTTCCTGGTGAGCTGCAGCCCAGGGAAACTCCAGCTTGCAGGCTTCAGCTAACTGGTCTGGAAATTGCACAAAATCATTAACTCATCCTTGAAAATTTTTCATGATAGATTGTAACTATTCAGTCTGTCATCTCCAGAGCCTGCCTCTCACAGGAATTATGACTATGTACCTGAGGGCTGCCACTATGGAATAGCAGAGGGATACATCACATCTGCTGCCAGGCAATCCTTAATGTGGCTGTGTTTGAGTGCTGCCGGCTGTTGTTGGGACTGGCACTTCCACTGCTCTTACTTGAACACTACAGTGTTAATTTGGCACCAAAACTGCATTTGAGGCTTCACAGTGGGACTGGAAAGCAGCAAGCTCAGGAGGAAAATTCCAGCCTCACTTTGAGGTAATTGTAAATCTTTTCTCTCCCATTCAGACATTATATTAATGCTGCTGCATTGGACCAGAATTTTATCTTTCATTTCCACTTTGCTTCTTTGGATGGGCTTCAGCCAGCTTTGAGAGGAGGGGGGTCAGAGCTGAGCACTGACAAAGAGCCTCATTCACAAACCACCAGCAGCCCCAGTGGCGACTTCTCCCAGCACCCTGGAAGCAACCACGCCGTGACAGGAGAAACTTGGACATCAGACAAACTCCAGACCTCCCCTGCAGCAATTATCCCCTGATAACTCCATGTCTGCACTTCCACACTGCACTGCCTCTGACATGGATTGCAGACTCCTCTTGTCGAGCTCAGAGACCTTAGGCAGGAGCCACCACGAGCCATCTGCCAGCACAGCGCCAGCTAAGGTGTTATTATTTATTAAAAAGACTTTGCTTCCTTCCAAAAAACTGTCTTTCATGGAGTTAAAGGACTCTGAGCCAACCTCACCGACATTTCTTGGTCTGTATCAGTGGGGATGTTGAGCACTGCTTGGGAACTGGACATAGCAACTGCTGCCTGTGCCTGGCACATTGGAATATTACATCCCAGAGGGTGGGGAGGCTCTGGGAGCAAAGAGCAGCTGCTGGGTGCCCTTGCCCCTATAGCCATGCCCCTATAGAGTCCCGGTCAGTGCCCCCATTACTGGGGACAGCCCAATCCCACCCTTCCGCAAGTCCCTTCTAGGAAGCACCATTGTGGCCAAGGTACTGGTGTGTGTTTGCAAAGCTGACAATAATTTGTCACATCACACGGTGACAAAGGAGTTCCAGCACAGGGGTGGTTTTCAGCAGGTGGAGAGATAGTCCAGACCCCTGAAGAGAGGTGGCACCAGTGATGGTGAAATATTTCCAACGTGGAGATCAATAGCAGAATGAGAAGAGGTCTCCTGGCCAAAGCAAGCCCACTCAAAGCCCAGTCTGCTGCAAACACCACCATCTTCTCCTTGGAAAAGCAGGGACACCTACCCAGGGTGGGGTATGTACAGCTCAGAGCTTCCAGCAATAGCTCGAGCTCCCCACATCCTTACGGTGAGGGGAAACCTCGCTCCCATGGTGACTCAAGACACCAAAGCCAAGCTCCTGCTTTTAATTTCTCTTTGATGGTGTTTCACTTCCTCCCCACTGCTCTGATGGAAACCCTGGAGCAGCTGGAGAGGGGAGCAGATGGGAAGTGAGGAGCCACAGCAACATGGGCACCACCCTGGTGGTGTCCCCACCAAAACGTGGGGACAGGGTGGCCATGGGTGCCACGGGCAGCCCTGCTTGGGCAGGCACAGAGCTCTCTGCTCCCAGCCTGCCACAAATCAGCACCCAAACAAATGTTTCATGCAGCAATAAACCTGTTGAAGGCATAAATTAACTGCCCAGCAAGGTTGTGCCTTGGGAATGTCTCCACCACGGCAAGAGGATCCACTGTAGCCAGTGATTAGGTTTATATTACAATGTGGCTTTTAAGGCTCACTGTGCTGAATAAAAATTTAGGCAATTAGTGCTCTTATTTCTTAGGAAGAACTGCTTGCTATCGTATATTAATACAGCTTTTGCTCAATTAAAATTGTTCGCAGTCAGCAAAAACAATTTCTGCACTGTAATGAAATAATGAAATAATTATATGCAAGGGAGGACTTCTGATCTTTTTAATTATTCTATTCTTCATTTTTAAAAGGGCTATTTCAAAACGCACTCTTATAATTGATTGCTATAAATCAGTCAGGAGCATTCTAAGGATCATAAATATTCTAACTTTTAAAAGACAAAGAAATGCTAAATATTCAATGAAATCCTTCAATATTCAGAAAATTTAATCTAGGGTAAAAGGATAGACTGCTCTTTTGAAAATAAAAAGTAAATTTGTTGTCCTGTGAAAAATGAAATATCTTGAATGTCAGTAACAGAAATGGAATTAACAAGAGATCTTTTTATTGTTTTTTAAGGTCATTAGGCTGTGAATTCTATAATTATGGAAATTGTCAGTCCAGTTCTGTGGAGTGTTTGCTCCCATCCATAAGGTATTGGAATGTTCAATCAGTCTCTCTCGTGGGAAAGTTAGGTCATAACTGTAAGTGTACCAGCAAAATTGAATTAAGCAAAGAGATTTCATTAGTATTTATAGCCAGAAGGCATCTGTAAAAGTACAGGGCAAAGAAGTTATGTGGAAGTCAAAGGAGAAAAAAAAATGGGTTTCTGGTGACAAAGGCGAATCTGAAAGAGATATAAGTGTATAATGAATAAGAGCTATTGAGCGCTGCTCCAAGGAGGGAGTTGCAAAGATGTCAAATATTGATTTTCTTGTGTATGCCTTTGGACTACATATGTAATTGTTTGGATTTGCTGTCTTCATGATACAACAATATTTGTTGTTGAAGGTTAAAAAGCAGAGTGTGAAACAACCCAAAAAAGTCTGAAACGTGTTGGAGAATTATAATAATTCCAGCAGGAGGGTTGCAGCAGCAGCATGTGGACTTCAGAGCAAATAAACACTTTTATGACAGGCAGTTGTGTATTGAAAGTGTCTCTCCTGGAGCTGCAGAAACACACACTGGGTGCAGGACCATCGAACCATATTGCATTTATTGAGTCAAAATATCCAGTTTGCTTCTAATGAGTCTCTCCAAGTTTTTATACCGTGAAAATATTCCGAGATCAGGTTTATATGTGCAGAGTGCTTGTACAGACAGATTTTGCATGTGCTCTTGTACAGACAAATGTAATCCTCATTTGTGGGTTGTTTATTGAGGAATGCCCGTGCCTCTCTGGGTCTTACTGCAGAGCTGAGAATGTTTCCTGATGCTGATTAACATCTTAATGCAATCAACCTCTTGAAATGTTTTCATCCTGAAGAAACAAGTGCACAAATCACCTTCAGAATTATTCTCCTTTTTAATAGTGCTGACATGGAAATTCTTGATATTTCTGCACAAGAGGGATTTGTGACTGTTTGGAGTGACATTTTCCACATGGGATCCTTGTGTTGGCATGCAAGCAGTCAAATCTTCACTGGCAACTTTGTGCCTGATTCCAGAGGGATGTGGATTTCAACAGAAGAGAGATCCTGGAGAGCTAAAAGCAAAGGGTGTCCCTGGAAAGTTGGAGATGACCCAAAAATCAGAGCCCACCTAAATTATTCAGTCTCAATTCAGGTGCTCAGGTTGGGAGGTGGGGTCTTTATTGTCAGAATCTGACAGAGTTTGACAATCAGCTTATAACAAAGAATTCCCAGCGAGGAGCAGCTTGGAAAAAGCCCAAATCCCAGCTGTAAACAAGAATAGGAATGGAATCAAACTCCCAGTGAACCATGGCCATGATGAATTTGGTGTCACGGCTCCCTTTGCTCTCCGTGGGGCTGCAAGTTCATCCTCACCTGCAAAGAGAAACTCCTCAGGGACCCAGGGAAGTTTGCAGTGCTCCTTAACTTGTCTAAACATGAAGCTCTCTCATGGGTGAAAATCACCTCTTTTCCTAGCCCAGGGGTGTGACTTGCTGGTTCCTTCCTCGTTCTGTCCTGTACCAAGGCAGCTCATCTTTCATCCAAGTCCCTGCTGCAGAGCCCTCCTCAGACACTCTGCATGCTGGAAGTGTGGGGGGATCAGGAATTCAGCTTCCTCCTGTGCAGTAAGGAAAGAAATTTCGAATGTTTTGGCCTGGCTGTCTCTCACATGGAGCAGTTTTGCTCTGGCCCTTGTGTGGTGTAATTCTATTTATTCCATTACCCACGACCATCAGTGAGATGGGATTTCAGCGCAGAGAGATGAAGTGATTTTCCCAGGGTTTTCCTAAGAAAACCAGGAGTTGGAGTCAACAACTCTGATATCCAAACCTATACAACCTTCTCCAGGCTATCCTATTGTGTATTTCTCTAAATTCAACAAATCACCCATAAGAATTCATCTTGAGGACGTCCCTTTCCTCCCTAGGAAATATTAATCAAAACTAAATGTGGATTTGTTAATCTTAGGTGAAAATACTTTCTAATAAGGCACATTTATTCCATGAAAATAACATTTCCAAACCTGCTAAACTGGGAAACTGCTTGATTTTGCAAACACCCCCAAGAGTGGAGAGCAGGACTTCCACTTCTCCATCCCGTGCCATCCCTTCTCCAACCCCAAATCCTGCTGCCTGTTCTGCTGAGGAGTGAAGGGGCTGGAAGTTTTTGGAGCCCTGCTGTCAGAGTACAATGTTGCCTAAGCAAGCATTAAGAGATTATGGTAATAATAGGTGTGCTTACTGCAAATAAAAGGTTTCATTAATCAAGCCATATCGAGATAAACCTGTCAGTGGACAGAGGAAACTAGAAATCAAACGCTGTGAAAGTTCTGACAGATTGTTAAATAGAAACCCTTTAAAACTGAATTTAATTTACTGTGATATTACAGATATTTATGCATCAATAGGCAAGTGCAGATTGAGTTCGGAGGTCAGCTCTGGTGCTTGAAAAATAAACGCACAGAATGAAACAGAAGGTGACAGTTACCTTTGTCAGAAATTACAGTTTATTAAACTAAATATGAAGCTCTCTCATCTGGTTTGTGTTAAGCACCAAGGCATGGGGCTGGGGGGTAATTTACTGCAGTAGATTGGTGAGGAGATAATTATGGAAACACTCCCCCCCTTTTTTTTTTTTAAAGTTGGCTTTATAAACTTTAGCAGAAGAAACCAGGAACAAACATTGCAGCACAGAAGCACAGTCAGGTACCAAAGGGCAGCGAGCACAAAGACCTTTCAGCAAGGTTATTCACGAGTTATGCCATTAAAATGCTGCTCTCCTGTCAGGCAGTGGGGTTTTTTACTTCTATATTAGCATTTATTTAATTAATTTCTCCTCTTGAACTTTTTTCAAGTTCTCCATTTTCAGATTCGTACCTTCCTCAGAATCAGGACACTCCTCTTCCTCCCCCTTCTTCCTCAGCTTCAGGAAATCAGATGAGCAATGTGAAAGAAACACAAATTCAAGGAGATTTCTGTCCAGGTAATTCTGGCAGCAAGTTGCACAAAGTTGTTTTTGAAGGGAGGTGCCATTCACCTGGTCAGGAGCTGCAGCTCAGCCTGTTCCACGTCATTCTTTAAAGGAATAAAACCCTGGAGATTGGTCACTGAAATATCATGGGCAGATAGAAAATAAAAACATCATTCCTGTTCCTAGCAATTATCAAATCCCACACAGACAGGCATCAATCCGTCCACCACTGGATACATATCTAACCTTAATATTTAACTTAAACACAACAATTACGTTGCTCACGTGGTTTTATTTCAATTGCTGAAATTTGAAGGGAAAATTTGGACCTAATAATGAGCCAGCTGAGCCAACACCAAGGACAGAAAGAAGTCCTTGAATAAAAGCAGTCCTAAGTGAAAATAAGTCTGTCAGTGCTATATGAGATGAACATATTTATCTGCCAGACTTATGTGAGATCATATCTAAATACATGGCTCCAAAACATATAAGTATATTACATTTCACACACGTAAGAAACATGTAAATCATGCAGGACATGCTAGCTATAGCTATGCTGGACATATGTCCTTCCCAGAATGACAGCCTGAAAAATCCTTACCAACTCAGGGAAAAACTCCTGCAAGTAATTACTGCAAGGGAAGCAATGCCATGAGAGAAGTTGTTCAGGATCCAGCGCAGCTTTATGAGAAAATGTCCTTTTCTGCATGCAGAAGGAGTGCAGGACTGGGCTGTTAGTTATTAGAAACCTAATTAATTAATTAATAAAAGCCAAAGCAGCAGGATAGTGTGACAAGTCTCAGCCATGAGCCTCCTCTGGTCATCCTCTCTCCATGAGCAGTGTTTGTCAAACACCCACCAGCCCCATTTCCAGCCTGAAGCCACTCAGGAGCTGCCTTTGCTGCAGCCTCAGTACAGGAGTGACCATTGCTCCAGGTTGAGGTTCACTAAGAAATGAAAATAAAATGGTAAAATCTATCAGGAGAAAGGCAGGAAGGAAGATATTTCATATATATGAAGATGAAAATTTACCTTACAAATTTGAACAAGACCTATGTGGAAAATGAAGCTCTAGTTCAGCCTTAGAATATTGTTAACCTGAAGCACATATTTAAGTCTCATTCATTTACATGGTTTAAATGCTATGCACCTTTAGGCACTGGAAGGGGCTCTAAAGTCTCCCTGGAGCCTTCCCCTTCTCCAGGTGAGCACCCCCAGAGCAGAGGAGCTCCAGCCCTGGAGCAGCTCCATGGCCTCCTCTGGATTTTATCCTGCAGCTCCACATCCTGATGGGACCCTGGAGCTGGAGATGGGGTCTCACCACAGAGGAGTAGAGGGGGAAAATCACCTTTGTCACAGGAGCCACGAGAATGTATTCAGGTCCACAATCTCTCTATTGAAATCTCCCCAAACCCCTCTTCACCTGCTAAACCAGGCAGCTCCTTATCTGGAGGGTGCTGTAACACATTCCTGAGCAATGATCTCATCTGGGTTTTGAGGAGGAAAGCCACAAACTGGAAAGTTTTAAGGAGCCCTCTTACAACCATGGTGTGCAAGCCCTGAAAGTGAATGATCCGTGAGTGTCACAGAGCCATTTTCACCAGGAAAAACGCAAGGAGCAGTAAAAAAACAAGTAAAGAGGAGCCACAATGGGTGTGAGTTTCCTGTCTGTGGCCAAGGCTGGGGCAGGGATCACTGCCCACCTCCAGAACCTGCTCCAAGCCCTGTGGCCCCATCCTGACCTCCTGCACCAGGAGCAGCCAGGCCCAGACTGGGCACAAGCCCAGCCCTGGGCAGGATTAAGATTTTTATCCCCAGGCAATACTCAGTGCTCCTTAGCAGAGAGCCCAGACAGCCCTTCACGTTTTATTTATTTAGATGAGTTTACAAAGCAATTAAGACATTTTGGCAAATGCTGAGGTGCAGATTTCCTCCCTTATGATAGATCATTCCTGGCTTTTTTTTTTCCCCTGTCTCCTTCGGGACAGATAAATGTTTCATGGTCCCACAGACATATTTTCTCTCTGCCCAGTTGCTCAGAATCCATTTTAAAATGTCTTTGAACTCTTCTATCACAGAATACTTTAACAAGAGTCCCTAAATAATCTTTATTTACAGACTGCAAATACTGCCTGACCCAGCTCAACATATTTTATCACTTCCTCAGCTGGAATTCCTCTTGGAAATTTTTCTCACCTGAGCAAAAGCAGAAAATCCAACAAAAAATAATAATACCGACGTGCTTTACGGAATAAATACTTATTCTTCACATCCTCTACTTTTAATTGGAAATACCACCCTTTAATGATTTTGGTCAAAGTTAAAACCCTCCCTGGTTTTATCTGTCCTGTCCTAGACAGGAGCAAAGTTGCCAACATGTGCTCTCAACATGGAAGTGCTGGAAAAGCTCATCCAGAAGCTTCTGAAATCAGTGGGGTTTTACAACATGCCCTGGAAGGCATTAAAAGACTTTAATAAAATGTTTAATAAAATACCTCTAATAAGGTGAAGGATCTAAATGGAATTTGCAGAAATGCCCTGATGAATGGAGCTGATAAAGCTTCGTGGGGGAAGGAATCTGCAGCTCTCCTGGAAGTGTGTTGCCCCAAAAAAATTTAAAAATAGAAAATAGATATTTTTTGGTCTTAAAAAATAGATTTTGGTGGTGGGGGGGAAATAAAGCAGGATTTTTTCCTTCTACAGTGGCACTTCTGTTTCCAATACGTTTGTGGAGGTCACCAAGTTTTCATAGAAAAATTTAATTCGGTGTTTGAAGGTGGAGGAGGAAAATGTTGGACTGGCAGGTCAGGATGGCCCTTTGGTGACTCGCCATGCCCTGCCCTAAGCCAGGACTTGCAGGCACTGAGCAATTCATATTTTCTTTCCCAAAAACAACCAAGAAGTCCCCTAGAATGTGTTACAGCACTCTCCAGATAAGGAGCTACCTGGTTTAGCAGGTGAAGAGGTGCTTGGGGAGTTTTTGATGGAGAGATTATGGACCTGATTACATTAATACCTAACATGGGTTTTAACCTGCATTTTGGGTAAAATTCACCGTTCTGCAGAAGGCCCATAAAAGGCCTGTGCACCACTTACGCTCCACCAAGGCCCCATTTGGATGGTGCACGTGGAGCTGGGGTGATGCATGGGCCCCGTGCCTCGGGATGGGCCCATCCCTGACCCATCAATAATATTCCACGAGTTGGGGAAAAATATTAGCAGAGTAATTTTATTAACAACAGCCATAACTCACCCCTTGTCTTGGCGTGCTTAATAAAGGGAATCGAGGGTGCTGTACAGAACTATCCTGCTAAAAACAAACAAACAAAGCCCTGGGAAGCAGCAGAGCACGAGGAGGGGGAGCTGGCTCCCACCAGTGTCCTGGCTGTGCTGAGGAATGAAATGAAATGAAATGGAATGGAATCAGCTGGTGGATCTCACGGTGTGGGGAATCTCACGGGGTGTCTGTGAGTTAAGTGCTGCCAGGAGCACTGGGGCAGCCCATGGAGAGCTCCCGGTTTTCAGCAAAGGGATTTCCTCACGGCCCTGGAAATCCTCTTAGCGTCTTCATTTGCATCTGGCTGGCCAGGGGAATAGCTGAGCAAACAGCCCTGCTGTGTGTCCCTCGCACCTCCTGCCTGCCTGCCAGGGCACAGGGGTGTGAAAGGAGCTGCCGCTGCTGCCTGGCTCTGGCTCCTCATTCTGAGTCGCGTCCTTTATTTCTGAGCTGCATCCCCCCCTCTGAAGGCACGTCCCCATATTTGCTGCCACGCCGGCACCACTCGCACCATCCCTTCGGGCCACACGGACATGAAGGAAAAAATATTCTGTCCTGTTGGTTTATTCAGAGAAATAGGGGCATTTTCACGTAAAATTCCCTCATTTTCACACAGAATCTTCTCTCCTGAGCCTCTCCAGAGTGCCCTTTCCATCCCTAAATGGAGCAATCCCCAGGTTTTGAAGGAGCGAGGGTGGCCTAAGCACATCCCTTCCCAGAGCAGCCATTCCCTGGGGGATGAGCTGGGGGTGTCCGTGCCTCACCCCAATATTGCTGCTGTGCATGAGCAGGGCTGGGGGCTGCCCTGGGCCTCCCCCACAGCCCTGGCCAGCGGCACCCCTTCCCACCCATCCCTTCCCTCCATGAATTCCAATCAATCAAATTTAAAGGAATTTTTTTTTTTTTGCCTGTGATTTTTGTTCCTGTGTATTTATTACGGCTCACAGTACAGGAGCCTCCTCCAGGGGCAGGGATGTGCCAGCCTGTTCGGGAGATGGGTTTTAGCCATTTTTTGGGGATGTTTGGGGACGTGAGCAGGGCCCTTCCAGGAATCAGCACTGCTGGATGCCAGTGCTGCGTGGGACTGCAGAGTGGGTGCAGGTGCTTGCAGCCAAAACTGGGGATAAATATCCATTTGTTTAGAGTGGGGATTTGCAAAATGAGAATCTGAAGAACAAACGAATTTTGATTGAACGACTGCCAAATGTTTGGGTGTTTTCTGTTTTTTGTTTTTCAAATCAGGTCTCAGCTAACTTTGCAGCCCTCTTGCCCAAAAGGCGGCAGAGCTTCTCTCTCACGCAGCCTCATTTGCCTAATAATAATAATTCTGTATTTTAACTTATTTGATTAATTTTGCTCTCTCCTTGCTTTGTAAAGCACCCAAATCTCTAACCTGTACCAGGCTTCACTCTTCTGACCCTTTTGATTTTATTTTGTGGATCCCAAGAGGATACCTTGGCACACCTGAGTGCTGCTGCCTGGTTTTGCCAGCTCCCCGGGATGTTTTCCTGCCTGTATCCGAGTCGGGGATGTCTCCCTGCGAGCCGAGCCGAGCCAGCACCGCCGGCTGCCCCTCCACCTGTACCCTGCCCTCTCCCAGGAGAGGGGAGGCACAGAGGAGTCCATGACCGGCGCCAGGACGCGCCTTCAGGAAAACGAGCCCCAAACTGAAGGCGACTCGCGGTTCACCATGCACCAGCCCGGCGTTTGCCTGGTGTTTGGATCCGGAGCAGGGAGAGGCTCCGGGTGCAGCCGCAGGGGCGGAGGGAGGATGGACACGGTGCGGGACGGCGGGGGCTGCCCGGGGGGAGCGTGTGCGACCGCACGAATGTGAACCGCACCTGCACCGCATCCTCCCAGGGGCCGGACGGGAGCTCCGTGCCTCCCCACCCACCCGCGGTCCCCTGGGGCCGGGCGGGGACCCGCGGGGCAGCCCCGGCACCTCGGCCCCGCTCGGAGGGGCGGGGGGGGGGGGCGTGTGTGGATTTGGGGGTATCTCCCAAAGGGGAAAAGGCTGCGGGAGACGTGGAAAACCCGCGCCTGGTGAAAGCCAAGCTCAGCGGGAAAGGCAGCGCGCAAAGAGCGCAGGGAGACGCGGGCCAGCCGCCGGGGGAGGCGCAGGATCCGCGGGGCGCGGCCCCGTCCCTCCGGCAGCGCCGGGGGTGCGAGGGGGGATCCCCACGGTCGCCTTCCCTGCGCGGCCGCGCACCTCGCACGGGGGAAAGTCCCGCGGCCGCGGAGCGCCGGCCGCCCCCAGCTTGGGTTTCCCTAAAGGCGAACTGGGGCTAAATAATGGATCGATCTAAAATTAACCGGAGGAATGGAAATGCTCTAAAAATAAGCCAGCAGCTGCCGTGGTCGCAGCCCCCCGCTCCCGTGGGGAAGGGGGAGCGGGGCCGGCCGGAGGAGGGGGCGCGGGCAGAGCCGGCCGGGCTGCGCGGGGCTGCGCGGAGCGATGGCCGCGGCTCTCCGCGGGCGCGGGGCCGCTCCGCACCTCGGCGCGGACGGAGCCCCCCAAAACTCCGCCGCCCGCCTCGCTGCTGGCACACCTGCGGGTTTTAATTTCTCTTTGTATTTCTCTGCGTTCAATTCTTCTTATTTCTGCACGGCAGCTCCGAAAGCCTTCGGGGAAGCGGCAGCAGCGGCCCCGCGGGGTGCGGAGCGGGTGCGGGAGCCGCGGCCGCGGAGCTGCGGGGCAGCGCCGGGCACGGAGCCGGCCCGGGGCCGCTGCGAGACCACCGCGCACACACACACACACACACACACACACTCACACTCACACTCGCACACACCTCCTCCTCTTTCCTCCTTTTTGATCCATGCAGCGATCCCATATCCTCCCGGCTTGTCTCTTTTATTCTTTTGTACTGAGGCGCGTTGTCCTGGCCAGCAGTGTGAACGGGGGCTTTGTAAAACGGGACAGATAAAAATGAGCAACATCATATTGTTTGACAGAATGATCCAAAATGATAAAATGCCTTCTCCGGAGGGGGTGAAAATGGTGAATTCCTAAAAAACAAGAGCGTCGCTTCTCTCCTCAGCCTCCCTGCGCTGCTCGCTGTAGCCTAAAGGGATCTGCCGCCTGCACCAGCCCGGATCACGTCCAGCCACTCTTTTCATTGGGAAGTCTCTTTTTAAAAGCCTTCATTTATTTATTTTTAAATAAATAAAGAAGGGGGAAAGCGGCTTCGGCTCGGGACCCCCCGTTCTCCTCGCGGCGAATGAAAAGCACAGTTTTCGAGAGAAAGGCTCGTTTTGATTAAATCTGACATGCTGCTGATAACTCCATGCTAATGTGAAATAATTAACATAATAGCCATAATTAAAAGCACGCTAACAATGCCATAAATTTATCACACAATTTTACTAGCTTTCTGCCCCTAACTGCTCTCTCATCGTTAATTAAACGTGTTGCCTTTTACAGAATGGATGTTTATACATTTCCAATACAAATAAATCCGAAACCGTTTTGGAAACATGACCAATTTCGTTTTACACTGAGGTCTGCCGGGTTTACGAGCGATTTATTACGATTAAAAAAATAAGGGAAATAAAAGAAAGAAAGAAGAAGAAAAAAGAAATCCAAACACATGCAAATAGAGGCCTAAGAATAGAGGGGGGGAAATTATATATATTTAATAATCTACATCTTCAGCGAAAAGCCCTGCTGAAAGGGGTTCCAGGCCCCGCCGCTCGCCCCATTTCGGCCCCGACCCCGGTCCTAGCGGTCGGGGGATGTCTGTGTGTCCCTGTCGTGTCCCTTCCATTGGATGTGTTTATTTTACAGGGATTTCTCACCCGCAGCCCCTTTCCTGCGAGCCCTTTTACCCCCGCACGTTTGTACCGAACGACAATGCTGGTTTAATCCAGGTCAGGTCAACGATTTATATAACTCATTAGTGAAAGTAATAGGCTTAAGGAGCTGAAAGGGGACACCTTTGGTTTCTCCTTCCTTTAAAACGATTACAGAAGCAGAAATTGCCCCAGCCCTGTCTTTCCTCCACAATCCCCCCCACCCCCGAGGCTCAGCCTCCGGATTTATTTTTAACTCGCTTCGCAGCCCAGGATCTTGCTTTCCCATATTAGAATCAAATTGAGTTGTAATTAATTTCTCCCTCTCTATAATAACTTATTCCATCCTCCCTTTTCCCGTTGCACTGCCGTGTCTCTATTTGACTCCGTATCGATCCGGACGATACAGTTTGTTTTTCTCCTGTTGCTAAATCTATCTGTCTATATGGGCGCCCACTTTCTATTTCTGGCCGTGTCATTATTGTGGGTTTCCACCTCCACGGGAGCTGCTTTAATTGTTTTATCGCTTTGCAGGACGCGGCTCCTGCTCCCCTCCAGTCCTTGAACTTCCATGGGTTCGGGGGCTCCCGGTTTATTTGGGGGAAACTTTCCTGATTTTTAGCAAAGCTTTTCTCCGCCCGTGTGGGCTCCCGAATACTTTCCAAAGGGATGGGCTTCGAAATGCCGCCCTGAACTTCAGCAGGTGAAGGCCTGGGAGCCGCAGCAGCGCCCGCGGAGGGGCGCGGAGAGGCGCGGAGCGGGGCGGCCCCGCTCAGCCGGCAGCCGTGATTGAACACGGGATTAGCACAATAGAGCCCTAATCGAGGGGAAACGTTTCTTTTCACGCTAAGCACCGTAATTAATAATACGAATCAATTAATTTGACTTTTATTGTGCCGAAGAAAAGCGCAACAAATGGAACAGGGGGCTGCGGAGTTGGGGTTTTTCCTCTTTTTTTTTCCCTGGGAGAGCCTTTGCGGCGCGCCGGGTGTCACACAAGGCGAGTGCGTGTGTGTGAGCGTGTGGCTCTGTGACTGCGCGTGTGACAGCGGGCGCTGCGCGGGTGCGGAGCTCACGGGCCGCGGAGATGCTGCGGGAGCGCGGGGGGAAAGCGGCTCCGCGCCCGCGGGAAGGGTCCCCCCATCCACCCCCGGGAACGGGCCCGGCACAGGCTCTGCGAGGGGCCGGGACAGCGACCCTTCGGAGCCCCGATGGGTTTGGGACAAGGACGGGAATGGCTTTCCCTAAACCAGCGCCGCTCGTAGGAAATCGTTGACTCCTGGGGCATTCCCCTAATTTAATTGTATTTACCGAAAGCGGACAACACGTGCGGGAAGCAGCAGAGCGAAGGGCTCGGCGGGACGCATTAAAAAGCCAAACCCCGGGAGCCACCCGCGGCCGAGGGCCCGGGCGGGGGGTTCCGCAGCGGGGCAGGGGTGGGCGGCCGGGCCCCCTCCCGCCCCGCCGGGCGCCTTTCCCCGGGCCGGGGCTTACCTGGGGCCGCGGCAATACGGTCCTCACATTCACACACACTCCCTCATTTCCTACTTTTTCATATGCTAAAGCCCGCAATAATTAAGTCGTTAACACCTCTGGAAAGAGAAAAAAAAAAAAAAAAAAAAAAAAAGAAAAAAAAAGAAAAAAAAAAAGCAAAGAAAAAAAAAAAGTAACCGGCTAAAAGGTTCTTTATTTATAGTTTCCCTTTGTTATTTTAGGTCTTTTTTATTTCTCTCTGCAACTAACCTAATAGATAAATCAATAGCTATTCTCTGATCTTCCGTTCCCAGCTGGTGCTGCTGCCCTGCTGCCGCTGGGAAAAAAAAAAAAAAAAAAAAAAAAAGAAACCCACTGAAAAGTGGTTTCAAAGCCCAAACTTGGTGCTTTTAGGCGCTCCTGCGGCGGCGCATCCGCTGAGCCTGCGCTGCCGAGCGCCCCGAGAGCGGCGGCTCCGGGCGCTGCGCACCGAGAGCGGCAGCGGCGAGCCCCGGAGCGGCGGCATTTCCGCGGGGGCCGAACGGTGCCGGTGCCGTCGGGCCCCGTCGGGGCGGGCAGAGCGGAGCCGCCGCCGGTCTTTGTTGACAGTCCATGAAACAACTCGAGTTTTGCATGACTTCACAGCGGGGCGCCTGACGTCAGGCGGTCACGTGGAGCCGCCTCCGAGTATATCTTTAACGGGAAAGTAATCTATCAGGCAGTCGGGACCGCCGCGCTGCCAAAGTGGCGAGCGAGGCCCCGCGACCCCCGGCCTCCTGCCCCCGCCCCGCCCGGCCCGGCCGCCGGCAGCTCCGTCCCCTCCCTCCGCCGAGGGGGGGAAAAAACAGCGGCCAAAAAAAAGCCAGACGAGAGGAGGAAAGAGGGAAGAGGAAAGAAAAAAAAAAAAAACTACACCAGCAAGCCGGCGCGGAGGGCGGCGGAGCGGTGCGCGGCGCGGCCGCGGAGCGGAGCGGTGGAGCGGCGGCGGCCCGCGGAGCGGCCCCATGCGCGGCGCCCTCGGGCGCGCATCGCGGCGGGCGGGATCCGGCGGCGCCGCCTGAGCCCCGATGCCCGGCGGCGGGAGGTGACCGGGCGGCCAGGGCAGCCCCGCGGACGGGAGAGCAGCGGGCGCGGCCGCCCCATGCCCCGCGGGGACGGCGCCGCGGGGCGCAGCCGGGCCGCTCGGGTGTAGCCCCCGGGACCGGTCGGAGGAGCGGCGGGAGCGGGGCGCGGGGGGAGCCCGGTGCGGGCGGGAGGCCCCGCCGCCGCCGCGCCCCGTCCGCCGAGCGGGGATGACCCTGTCGGGAGGCGGCAGCGCCAGCGACATGTCCGGCCCCGCCGTCCCGGCGGCCGAGGATGTGGATATCGACGTGGTGGGCGAGGGCGACGACGGGCCGGGCAAGGACAGCGAGGGCGAGGCCGGCAGCCCCGCCGCCCTGCCGCGCCTGCCGCTGGACGAGGCGGCGGAGCTGGCGCTGCCCGCGGAGGCGGGCGCGGAGAGCGGCAGCAGCGGCAGCGGGAGCCCGGCCGGGGCGGCCCCCGGCGGCGCGGCCGAGGGCGGCAAGGGGGGCGGCGAGGAGGGGGCGAGCGGCGGCGGCGGCGCCGGGGCAGCGGGGCAGAGCAAGCCCAAGAGCAGCCTGGTGAAGCCGCCCTACTCGTACATCGCCCTCATCACCATGGCCATCCTGCAGAGCCCGCAGAAGAAGCTGACGCTCAGCGGCATCTGCGAGTTCATCAGCAACCGCTTCCCCTACTACCGGGAGAAGTTCCCCGCCTGGCAGAACAGCATCCGCCACAACCTCTCCCTCAACGACTGCTTCGTCAAGATCCCCCGGGAGCCCGGCAACCCGGGCAAGGGCAACTACTGGACGCTGGACCCGCAGTCCGAGGACATGTTCGACAACGGCAGCTTCCTCCGCCGCAGGAAGCGCTTCAAGCGGCACCAGCAGGAGCACCTGCGGGACCAGACGGCGCTGATGATGCAGGGCTTCGGCGCCTACGGCCTGGCCGGACCCTACGGCCGCCCCTACGGGCTGCACCCGGGCGCCTACACGCACCCCGCGGCGGCCGCGGCCGCGCTGCAGTACCCCTACATCCCCCCGGTGGGGCCCATGCTGCCGCCCGCCGTGCCGCTGCTGCCGTCCAGCGAGCTCAGCCGCAAAGCCTTCAACTCCCAGCTCAGCCCCAGCCTGCAGCTGCAGCTCAACAGCCTGGGCGCCGCCGGCTCCATCGTCAAGTCGGAGCCCAGCAGCCGCCCGTCGTTCAGCATCGAGAACATCATCGGCGTCCCCGCCGCCAGCTCGGCCGCCAGCGCACAGACTTTCCTGCGGCCGCCGGTCACCGTGCAGTCGGCCCTCATGGCCCACCAGCCGCTGGCGCTGGCCAGGACCACCGCGGCCATCGCCCCCATCCTCAGCGTGCCTACCAACATCATCGCGGGGCAGTTCCTGCAGCCCGCGGCCCCCGCCGCCGCCGTGCAGGCCAAGTGGCCGGCGCAGTAGCCCCGGGCAGCGCCCCGGGGAGCTCCGGCCGCCCCCTCGGGGCTCCGCGGCCGCCCGGACCCGGAGCAGCAGCAGCAGCGGGCACCGGCCGCCGCCACCGCCGCTTGTACATATTTGTATCAAAAATCACTGACGTTGCTTTCGGGGTTTTTATTTTTCTAAAGAGGCGAAAATGACGGTCGCGATTAGGAGCCGCGAACTTTCACTTTTTTTGAAGGTTCCGGCGCTCCGAGCGGTTTTATCCGAAATAAACGAACAAACGAGGAAAAAAAGAATTGTATAAAAAAAAAAAGAAATAAGCGGGGGAAATTTTAAATATTAAACGAACGAACAGGAAAAAAAAAAAAGAGAGAGAATTTTGGAGAGAAAAAAAAAGGAGGAAAAACGCTGTCATTCTATTATAGAAGTCTGTTTATATATGAATGAATATATGTATTCTAAATGTTATCCCTTCGTGTTGTACACAACTTTGTAAATAAATTTTTAAAATGCTCTGCCCGTTCTCTGTGTGAGCGGTGTCTTTGTGACCCCCGGCCGCAGGACGGGCTGCGCGGCCGCGGAGGCTGGAGGCGCGCTCGGGGCGCGGCCGCGGAGCGCCGGTTCTCCGGTGCCGCGGAGCTTTGGATCCCGCCGGTGGCGGCGCGGGCGGGTTTCCCGCGGTCCCTGCGCCCGGTTCGGCCGCGCAGCGACAGCGCCTGGCCCCGCGGCGGCGGGGCCGCCTTCACCCCGATTCCTTCCAAATCCGACCTTCCCCGGCAGATCCGAGACTCCCGCGAGCGCGCCGTGATGTTTCCCTAAATATATTAATTTTTTTCTCGGCCTGACTTCAACACTACATCCCGGCGCTGCGGCATTCCCGGCCGGAATAGGTACGCTTTGGGTCTGCGGTCGGGGCTAATTAGAAGGGAAATTATTTTAAATAAACCACGTTGGGTTGATTTAATAAATGTTTACTATTTATTTTAGAGGGAAAATATATATATATATTCAGGCCGTGGCCGTGCGGTATCCGAGCGCGGATCTTTCGTTTAGATCAGATAAATAATCAGGTTAAAACAGCGGATCTTCCCCCGGGAAGGGATCGGCCTTTCCCAGTTAATTCCCAATAACTCAGCTTTAATGGCAGCTGTTAAAATTAAAAATAATAAGCATACGTACATACATATATGTATATATATATGTGTGTGTTTTCGAGGCTAAAATAAGGAGACAGTTAAAATGAAAAAAAAAAAGGAAATAATATGTAGCGTTATAATATTTAAAGCGGCGCGTCGGGGGGTTGAGCCTGCTAAGATCTCGGTGTCTCCCGTGCACTGACAGTGTTTGGTGCTTTATTATCTCCCTCTTAAAAAGTTGAATTTTTGTCACCTTGGAAAAGCGTCCTGGATTTCGCTTTTCCGCTCAAATAATTCGTTGTCTTTGTTAGGAAAATCGGCGGCGTAAAACGCAGGCGGGATGCGGGATGCGGCAGGCTCGGCTGCGGGAGGAGCTGAACCAGGCGCTTATTTCCCCTCCAACAACCCTCTGGCAGCCGTGGATTTAAAATAAATATATAAATAAAAGTGTCCTTGCTTTCCTGGTAAGCAGTAAATATTATTTCTTCCTAAGTAAATATTTATACCTCCGCATACATAGACTAAAATAAACCGAGCAGCCACGGTGATGAGGTCGTTTGAACTTTATAAATAAGGACTCGCTAATCATCTGCCGGGGACAGGGAGAACCTGCAGGGAGCGGGGACACGCGGGGCCCTCCGCGGGCACCCACGGCCCCGCGGAACCCCGCGGAGCGGAATGTGGCGGTGCGTGGCGGTGTCAGAGGAACGAGTTGTTTCACAGTTGTGTCTGGCTAATCGGTTTTACACAAACAGCAAATGGTGGGTGATTCGTGCGATCGAGGGGGCTTCTATATTTAGCCGATCCCCTGGGAAAAAAGAAAGGAGCCTCTGCCCGGAGTCGCTGCGAGGCTCAAGAAGCTGCTGATCCAGGGCTTCCAGAGGACACCGGATAACAGGGGCTCATTCCATTCCCCAGCCTTTGTTACTTATAAAATTACTCGCTCATATTTCCCCACATAGCAGCAATGCCTCGGCTCGGCATCTGCGCGCCGGCGGCAGCGGCAGCGGCAACTTTCCTGCCCGCTGCCTCCCTCCGGGAGCCGCTTCTCCCTCCGTAACCTCCGGCCTCTCTTTCTCTCCCCCGCTGTCCCCTCCATCGCCGAGGACAGCGAGGCCCGCAGGAGAAGCCTTTCCCGGGGAAGCGGCGGCGGCTCCCGGGGCCGGGCGGCGCTGGGAAGGCGCGGGGGTCGGGAAGAACCCCGGGATGAGCCCCCCATCCGGGGCCGCCTCCCCGCGGGAGCCGCCGGCTGCCCGCAGCCGCGGGGCCGTGAGCGGCAGCGGGGCCGTGCCCGCAGCCGGGGGCTCCCGGTGGCGGCGGGGCTGCAGTGGCGCACCGGGGCCTGCGGGGGGCGCGGCAGCTCCCGCTGCACCCGCGGGGAACGGGCGCGCCCCCCCGGGGCCGGGAGCACCCCGGGACCGGGAGCATCCCCGCAGCACCCGGATCCGGGAACTCCCCCGGAGCGTCCGCGGGACCGGGATCGCCCTCACGGCCCGCGGGGCCGGGAGCACCTCCGGGGCCGGGAACACCCTCGGGACCGCGAACACCCCTGGGGCCGGGAGTCATCGGGGAGTCCGGGAGCAATTCGGGGCATCGGGGGATCCGGAGCGCCCGCAGCCGCGCTCTTGCAGCGGGCGGCACGACGGGGCGTCCCGGCGGGTCCCGCAGAGCTACCGGCGGGCATCGGAGTAGGGGGCGTCAAAAGTCGGTCCCCGAACAGGGGAGGGTTTGCAGCCGGGACGGGAGCGGCTTTCCCGGCTCCCAGCGGAGCGGGCGCAGTCCCTACAGCCGGGCCGGGGAGGAGAGGGAGCAGCATATCCCGGCGGAGTTCCCTCAGTCACGGGAACAGACAACAGAAACTCCTTCCCTTGTTCTTTCCCTTGTTTTCCCTTCCACAAACTTGTCCGCCGCATATGGCAAAACTTGACACGGCCGGTGACAGATGCCCATTAGTATAAGTCGTGTCACGTCGGTCCCTGGGGTGTGTTGGAAGTAACTAGATCCGAAACACCGGGAAAATGACCCTCCCGCAGCCCCGAGAGTTTACCCAGAACCACCACCCCCTGCACCCTCCCCGACCCCGCTCCTGATTTATTCCAATTACGGCCCCGCCGCTCCCTCCGCCGGGGGAAGGGATTTATAATAGGATCTGCCGATAGGATCTGGCCCTAATCCTCTAAACCATCACGCTGGTTGAAAAGGGGACGAGATGGGGCTCATCAGGGCCATTTCCTCGGCTGATGCGGGGCTCCCGGGGAACCCTCTCGTTTTCGCTGCGCGGCCGCGGGAGTTGCGCCCCCCTTTCCTCCCTCTCCGCGCTACCGGCTCCCAACGCCGCCTATTTATAGCATCGCTGCTCTCTCCCGGGCACCGAGCGGGGCTGAAAGTTTCGGGCTAATGGGTGTTGAAAGGCTGCGGCGAGCGCTGGAAAAGGCAGGGAAAGATCTTTTGCGGTTATTTATAAACGTGTGTTTATCGCGCGTGTGTTTTTATCTCAGTGAGCAGCCCCAGCGTTCCGGGTATCCCCCCCGCCTGCCCCCAGCCGAGACCCGCGTGGCCGCAGCAGCGTCCTCGGAGGGGGACAGCGATCGGAGACCCTGCTCCGGAGCTGCGGGAGGGCACAACTGAGGCCGGGGTTACCGCAGGGGACAGCGCCGGGAGCGCTCCGGGCGGCCGGGGAGCGATGTCCATCGCAGACCTTCCCTTCTCGGTCTGTCGCACCGAGACGTGGCCGCAGGAAATCATCCACCGGCGACATCAGCCCCCTTTGGGACACGGGCAGCGCTTGAGAACGGCTCCGGCTTCCCCGGGGGTCACGGGCTGGGGGTACCGGGAGATTTACCCCGCCAAGCACTGCCCGAGCCAGCGTGTCCCGGGCGGGACGCAAAGGAAGGAGCGCCAGCATTTGGCTTTGGGATAAGGCACCCCTCATGTTTCGCGGGGCCCTCGGGGGAGAGACAGCAAGGATTGCTTTAGGGGAATTGGGGATTTCCCCACCCGTGCGGGTGCGGGTCAGGGGGCAGTTCCCGGGGGATGAGGGAATTCGATGGGATTTTGCCTCTCGGGGCACCTCGGGCAGTTTCTGTTCTCTCCCTCGCGTCCGAGGTGCGCTCGGGGCCTGTCCCCGCCTGCTCCGGGAGGCGGAAAAAACAGCCTGGCCATTCCCGGGGGCATTTAATTAGTGTTAAAAGGCGGAGAGTGAAGAATCACAGCGAGCTCCGCGCGCAACTTACGCTGCCCATCTCCGCGGCTGCGGAACAGCCCGGGCATCCCCCGGGGCGGCGACTGATGCGCTCCAACCTCCGCCCGCAGCCGGGAGCGTCCGTGGCATCCATCCCCGCAGCCTCCCCGAGCCGCACCTGGGCAAACACCCGCCATCCAGCTTTCTAGAGAGGCAACTCTTCAATTCCGGGGGCTTTTATGGAATTACGTGTTACCAGTCCTAAAACATGAAGCGTTATGTACTTAAAAGATACAGAGCATAGGTACTACATCCACAGGAAGTATTTTAGTCAGTGAATGTTCAATGTAGCAGGTAGAGATGAACTTAGCACGTCTTCCAGACTGAACTGGGAACAGACTCTTCAGCCATAAAATGCACTTAACAGTCTATTTAATAGTGGCGAGGTCCTTGAAAATGCAATATCCATGCTAATCTTGCCTTTTTCTAAATCAGAAATGAAAAATAGGTCAGGAAGGTAGAACCTTCCCCTTCCATTTAAAATGTGACATTTAATCTATTTAAATAACTAAGTAAACTTTATTAATCCGGGATTTGGTAAGCAAGCTGAAGAAGCGGGAACCGCGCGACTTTATAAAGACGGCAAAATGTGAGAGGGAGCGTCCTTGAGCTCCAGGTGCGATAAAATCACGGCTTTCTTGAGCTTCAGCGAGAAGGGGAAACCCGAGACACACGAAAACCTGTCCGGGAAAGGATGGAAGGAAAAGTCCTGCTCTGCTTTACCGCGGACTCGGAGCATCCTCGCGTAGGACGAGGGAAACTCCGTGTCGCCCAGCGCCTAGAAAATGGCAGGAATTCAAAAGAAAACCCGAAACCCTCAGTAATTTGTAATTACTTTATTAAGTGCCAATACTTAACGGGGGAAAATAAAAATAAATCCATCTCCCTGCGGGCTCAGGTAGTGGTTTGTGCCACGGTTACTCCTGGTTTTGCTCGGCAAAGGAGAACGCGAAGGAGCCGAGGCTGCTGAGGGCTCAGAGCGGGGCTGGCAGCGCGGCTCCGTGCCCGCCACATCCCGGGGCATGTCCTGGGCTCGGGACAATCTGGGAATCGTCAAATTGGGAATCTGCAATTGCAAACCCCTCCAGAGTTTGTTCCCCCGCTCGCTCCGGCACCGCGGCTCCGCTCACAAACGAAATTCTGCAAGAGCCGGAACTTTTTATGGCCGCAGGCTCTTCACCCCCGCCCGCCCTAGCAAAGACTTTCTCGTTATTTTGGCCGCATTTCACCCCAAATTTATGGATTTTTTGCCTTGCCACAGCTCGGCTGCCATCAAGCCACAGAGCCGGGGTGCAGGAGAGGAGGCAGCGGAGCTCCGAAGCCTCCCGAGAACGCCAAGGGTTAAGCAAAGCCGTTTATCTGCTCATTATCGGCTTCTCCCTACTCCTGAGCACCAAGCCGCGCTCGTCTCCTACCCCGCCGTATCAATGTGTCCTGAATGCCTTTTCCAGTCATTGATCTGGTCAAAGTCACCGCAGAAACACAAGTGACAGAGACTCAATTCCAGGCGACGCGCCCGATGCGAGTATTTAGAAAGCATTCAATAAAAAAGCTTTCCCGGGGAGTGAATGATTTCACCTTGCAACAAAGAGCGCTCGGCTAATTGAAATAATGCACTTGAATGTGCGGCCGCGGGCTCCTGCTCGCTTATCCCAGCTCCGGCCCAGAATTAGCAATAATCTCCAAGGAAAAACCCAAAAACTCCTCTTTTTTTTTTTAAATTTATTTTTCCTTTTTTTTTTCTTTTTTTTTTTGGTGATAGTTCACAGGCAACGAGTGCGGACTCGGGAGCGGCTCAGTTATCAGCGCTCCCCGGCCTTGCTCTTTGGGGAATTCCGGGCATGGAAAATCCTGGAGGGGAGAGTAAAAGGAGAGGAGAGAGGCACTGAAACAGGAATCTGCCCTGCTGATTCTCCCCCGGGCTTAGGCTGGGAATTCACTTGTTTCAGTGCCATAAAGCAGCTCCAGACGCTGTGGATTCAGGAGGTGTAACTCTAAGTTTGTAATTGATGGATTCCTAGGATTATCCTTATTTTACAGACTTGTCAGTTCCAGACATCCTGTCAAAATCCTGACATGGATGCACTTTACCCAGCAGGAATATAAATTATTGAGTATATCAGATTAGGCAAACTATATAAAATTTGATGGTCATAATCTGCCATTTTCCACAGGATTATGGCTCCAAACACCTTGGCAAGCCAGCAGACAGGTGTGATTTTTACCTTTACCTGTTTAAGAGAGATTTCAGTCTCTTCACACCATCCCACATGAGACAACGGCACAAGTGGCTGAAATTATGGCAGGTGTAAGAGGGACCAGGATGTCCAAAGAATTTGCACTCAGAAATGGTTGGGATAGTGGAAATCAGCATCCTGCATTGGAAAACCATGAAGGAAGAAAAGCTACCTCTGGTGTTACAAAATATTATATTTACAGTGGTTATACGTTTTAAAAATAATCTGCACATCTGAAAAAAAATTACAAACTAATTTGATTTGCAGTAATCTCTGGTTACTTTAACGTTTCTATTGTAAGTGGTCAGACGTTTCTTGACCACATTTGTTTTTTGTAGCAGCTGTGTTTAAATCCATCACAACTTTCAGCCCTGGGATTCCAGCCCAAGGAGAGCACTGCTGCCAGCTCACCTGGCAGGTGTGGCCATGAAACCCTCAGTACGTGGTGGTAGTTTATAGAATAATCAGTTTTCTGCTCAGTTTCATGTCCTGACCTCAGTCAGACCAGAAGAAAAGACCAGGTTGGACAGGGTTTGGAGCAGCCTGGGATAGTGGAAAGTGTCCCTGCCCATGGCAGAGGGTGGAATGAGATGATCTTTGAGGTCTCCTTCAACCCAGACCATCCTGTGATTCTCTGATTTTTGTTATGCTCTGTACTTCATCGAGAGAATGAAAAGGGGCAAGACTGAAAGGTTAAAACGTGAGGCCTATGGTGCATCACAGAGAGATTCCAGAGTCTTCCTGGCTGTGTCCAGAGAGCCTCAAGGGATGGCCCTGCCTGAGCATGGAGATGGCACCAGACGACCCCACTGTGTATTCCAGCCTGAGATTCTGTGCTTTGTTCCCAGATATCGTCTCCAATTGCAAGGGCTGAGGGGCTGCTCCCCAGCTGGCATGGTAGAAAAACACAAATCCCAGATTGGTTTAGGTCTAAAGGACCTTAAAGTCCACCCAGTGCCACCCCTGCCACGGCAGAGACACATTATCCTACCCCAGGTTGTTCCACACCCTGTCCAGCCTGGCCGTGGACACTTCCAGTGATCCAGGGACAGCCGCAGCTGCTGTGGGCACCTGTGCCAGGGCCAGGAATTCCTGCCCAATATCCCATCCATCCCTGCCCTCCGACAGCGGGAACCATTCCCCCTTCCATTGTCACTTGTCCGGAGTCCCTCTCCAGCTCTCCCGGAGCCCCGTTAGGCACCGGACTGGGCTCTGAGGTCCCCCTGGAGCGTCCCCTCCCGCCGGCGCAGCCCGCAGCGCTCCCGGCCCGGCCCCACCGCGGCCATGGCGGAGCGTCCCTGAGGCGGCCGCGGTTCCCGCCCCGCGCACGCGCAGAGCCCGCCCGGAAGGCGCCGCGCAGGCGGAAGCGCGCGCGCCGGCCCGAGCCCGGTGAGAGCCCGCGAGCGGCGCCGGCTGAGGGGAGCCCGGGACGGAGCGGGCGCTGAGCCGGGAGGGGAGGTGAGGGGGCTGCAAGGCTGAGCAGGGTGAGGGAGAGCGGGTCGAGGAGACTGAGGGGGAGAGGGTCGAGGAGACTGAGGGGGAGAGGGTCGAGGAGACTGAGGGTGCTGAAAGGCTGAGGGGGTGAGGAAGACCGGGTCGAGGATTCTGAGGGGGCTGCAAGGCTGAGGGGGGGGCGAAGGAGAGCGGGTCGAGGATTCTTACGGAGCTGAGGGGGCTGCAAGGCTGAGGGGGTTTAGGAAGAGCGGGTCGAGGATTCTGAGGGGCAGCAGGCTCCCATGGTGGCCGGGGCCAGCTCGGGTGGGCTCGCAGCCCGGCCCGGTGCCAGCCCCTGGGGGCTCTGAGGAGGCCGGGCAGAGCAGGGAGGTGAGAGTGGGGGGTGAGAGGAGGAATAAAGGCGTCTCCTGACGGGGAATAGGGAAACAGCAGGCTTGTAGACAGGTATTGCTGTAACAGATTAAATCCTTCATTCAGTGTGTGCGTTCTTCAGCTGCTGAAATGTGTGCTGACACCTCTTTTAAAAGAAGTTCTATTCAGGCCCGTGCATCTATGGCTGAGTTCTGTCAGCTTCCCTGGGCCAGGGCTGGGTGTTTTGTACTGGTGTTATTTATCTGAATCTTCACCACAGGCAGTGTGGAAAGATAGCGTTTCTTTGGGGTTTTTTTAGCTGTGATTTTTGCCTCATGCTTACAGGTGGGATCTTGAGATCACCTGATCAGGTGTTGCACATCCAGGGGAAGGCGAAAAGTTTGGGATTGACCAAACTGGCTTTATCATCCCCTAAAAATTATTCCTAACATTGTTACCCACAGGATACCAAGAATTAAGAGTTCTAGGCTTTAGGATCTAATAAAAGCATGGCTTTTTTGTTATAGGTAGTATGGGATAATTATTAAAGGTGAAAAATAAGTAGGAAAGAATATTTTAAGGACAGCTTTTGGGAGCAGAGAAAGAAACTCTATCCCAGAAAACAATTGTTATTCCAATGTAGGGAATGGCAAAAGTAAATGAATGAAACAGAGATGGGGGAGTCTATGAGGCTGGTGCTGTGAAATAATTAAGAAGGTGTAATTAATTAATATTGTGACAAGATTGAAAAGAAGGACATATGTATCTTTTTTTTTAGATACAAGTGCCTCCCCTGTGGCTTAGCACAGGTGAAAACATGCAAATATCAGTGTTCACCTTCCTACCTATAGATGGAGATCTGCTGCCACAGATTTATATTATTAATGAACTTCTTTTTTCCCCTTGGTGGTGGTGTTGGGTCACACCTTTCTGTGATAGTAAATAAATATGGCTGGAGTTGGAGAAGAATAACCTAAACATGCCTCAGGTGTTGCTTGTCTGTAACTAAAACAGCAGCTCAGTGCTTCAGTAGCAAGTGTAATAAACTCAAATCAAAAGATGCCTTTTCTGCAAGGAAAGCCTGTGGCAGTTGTACCCTTCAAGACTGCAGTAGTTTCTTCCTCACTTTTTTCCTAGTTCAGACTAAAATTTTTCTGATTCTTTGGGTTGAAGTTTGCATATTTTATAGTTAGTTTAGATTTTTTTTGCGTAGGGCAACATAATAATTTTCTTGGTTTCTGAGTTTCATGCTTCAGTGTGACAGACCTGGCAATATTTCTTACTTTTACAGGATCCTTAGTGTGGTGAAATGAGCTTGGTGGGACATCAGCCTTGTTGCTTTTTGGGGGTGGAAGGATGGAGAGTAATGTCTCCTGACACCAATTAACTTTTAAATAGCTTTAATTTTGTTTAAAACAAAACAGCAGTGGTGCCTAGACCAGGTGTGCACTTTGCATAATCCGTCTGTGGTGCTCTTAGCTGAGGAAAGAAGTGGCATTAACGGAACTCTGGGCATTGACTCACTTTTTAACCCCTGTGCTTGTGGATAATCCAGTGAGTTGTGAATATGGGGCTGTTCAGCAGGGAAGGCTGGGCCCAGGAGCTGGCTGTGACTCTCTGTGTCCCCAGGTGTATAATCCAGTGAGTTGTTAATGTCCAGCAGGGAAGGCTGGCCCAGGAGCTGTGCTGTGGCAGTGTCCCCAGGTGTATAATCCAGTGAGTTGTGAATGTCCAGCAGGGAAGGCTGGCCCAGGAGCTGTGGCAGTGTCCCTGTGTCCCCAGGTGTATAATCCAGTGAGTTGTGAATGTCCAGCAGGGAAGGCTGGCCCAGGAGCTGTGCTGTGGCAGTGTCCCTGTGTCCCCAGGTGTATAATCCAGTGAGTTGTGAATGTCCAGCAGGGAAGGCTGGCCCAGGAGCTGTGCTGTGGCAGTGTCCCTGTGTCCCCAGGTGTATAATCCTGGTTTATAATCCAGTGAGTTGTGAATGTCCAGCAGGGAAGGCTGGCCCAGGAGCTGTGCTGTGGCAGTGTCCCTGTGTCCCCAGGTGTATAATCCAGTGAGTTGTGAATGTCCAGCAGGGAAGGCTGGCCCAGGAGCTGTGCTGTGGCAGTGTCCCTGTGTCCCCAGGAGCGTGGCAGCCATGGAGAAGTGGAGCCTGATGACAGTGGCGGTGCTGCTGGCGCTCACCGTGCGCTGGGCCGTGTCCCTGGGCTCCTACTCAGGTAAGGCACTGCCCAGGCTGCAGCAGCCCCAGGGAGAGGGATCATGGGCTTTATTGTTATTTCTTTACTGCTGTTTATATAAAATCATACATAGGAAGTAATGTGTTATTCCAACCATTGTTATATTTAAGTTCCTCTTGATTTCCCTGAGAATTCCTTTTTCTTATTTTTTGAAGTGTGCCATGATTGACATCACAGTTTGGAGCAGAACACTGGAAAAAACCACCATAACTTTTTGTTTTTTTTGAATGGTGCTGATGATCATTAATGTTTTAGGATCAACATCTGGCTGTTTTCCCTGTGCCTTTATTTGCAGAATATTGCAGTCCACTTGTACATTTGTCTCATATTGTCTTTTAAATTCTGTAGCAGATATGACCTTATTATTTATATTTTTATTTAGCTTACATGTAGCTAATTCTGGTGCTAATGAAGACAGTGCAGAGGTGACATGGAGTGAGCAATGACTCTGCCTTGTACCTGTACCTCCTTAAGCTTGTTTACAGCAGGAGCCAGAGCTGCATTCTGGTAATGGATGAGTTTTTCTCCTCCTCGTGTCAGAAGGCTTGCAAAGAATTAGCAAGTTCCTTTCCAAGCCTCCCAGTTCCATCCCCACACTTGGAATAAGCTTGCACAAGGCTTGCTCTCTGCACATTTAAAAAAAAGATAAAAAATGAACCAATACTTTCAGTCCTCATCAGCCCAAAGAATCACAAGTCCAATTCTACTCTGGTTTTTTTTTTTTTGAGGCAATGGGTGGCCCCATCCCCTGAGCTGCTCAGGAGCATTCTGGTGATTTTAAACTGGTAATTCTGGGCTTCATTTATTTGAAGAATTTGCTTGAAGCTGAACTGCATTTCCGATTGTTTTGGTTTGAGTTTGCTTTCTCAATATGCCATTTCTGAGAGGTCTGTAGGTAACTGAGGTTTTTACCCATTTCTAGGCAGAAAACACCCTGGCTTCAGGCACACACTGAATTTCTCTTGCAGTGCAAGAGGATTTATTTAGAATTCCGTTGCTAACTAGATTTTTGTAAGTTGATTTAATTTCATCCCAATCAAGATTGTGGAAGAGAGTCTAAAATAAATCCTGAGCTAAAATAACAATTTTTAAATCTTATTTCCTCCCCAGTGCTGATATAACTGCTTTTGCAATAGGAAAAGCTGATCTGATCCAGTCCAGCAAATTATTAAAGCTTGACTTTGAGCATTGGCTGGCTGTAAAAAGGAAAATCCCAGTGTTAAAGCCGTCAAACACATAAATCCACTGGGATTATTTTTTTCCTCTTTGACTTGCTGCAGATGTGATAAACTTTGAATTCCACCCTCATTTACTGTGCACCCTTGGATCTCTGTCTCATTCCCACCCTGTTCCTTGCCAGCAGTTTGCTTTTGGATTTGCCTCTGGAATTCAATGAAGAAGCAGAAACTAATACCTGGTTTTGAAAAGTTACCATTAGTGATAGCCTGGTCTTGGAGAATTACTGAGGAAAAATTTAGTTTCATAGGTTAATGCATAATTTTTTAATGCATGTCCAGACTCCTGCTAAATACAGGTATTGAGAGGCAGCTTCAAACCCTTAAAAAATTCTGTTCCCAGGTTAACAATAAAACTGAATAAAATCACTACTTTTAAGGTATTTTTGAGCCTTTTAAAATAAAATATTCCAGTTTTATTAATCGTTAACTTAGTTTGTCTGTGTACTTGGTGCTTTCTCTCTAGATGGAAGCTAAATGTGTCAAACTAACTGATTAGTAGTTGGCTTTTAATAATCAAATCTTTGGATTAAGATCTTTTGATCGTTCTGAAGCCAATTAATTTTTTTCCATCCCTTTTTTCCCCTCAGGATTGAGAAATTGATACACACACAACACTCTAAAATTTGGATAATGTACATTTTGGATTTCAGTGATTCAAATATCTATTTTGTATTTCAGTAATTCAGTGGCAGATTCTTTGTTCCACTGGTCTTAGAGCTACAGAATTGAACACTGATGAAACTCCAGTGACCTCACTTATTTGGCAAACTTGAATCTGAATGTGTGAGAGTGGAGATAATCTGTTCTCTCCATCCCCAGGAAGAAATTAGCAGAGCTAAGAGGCACTTTGCACTTTCTGGGAATAAATTGCACATTGCTGAGCTCGTGGGATTCCCACAGACATAGATCATGGGTAAAACCTCAGATGGCTTTCCTATATTTTAAAGAACCTCTTAAATCTCTGTCTGCCTCGTGTCAATATTTCACTGGGAGCACAATCAGTCTGCTTTCTGTTCTCAATGAGCAGGTTAATAGAAGTAAATAAACTCTGGGAAGATGCTTTGCATGCTGCCATGGTCACAGTTAGGCTTCCATCGAGGGGAGTATTTGACATCTGAAGTATTTGCATTGAGAAAGCTTTCTTTTCCATGAAAATAGCAAATCAAGGGATTATAATGATATTAATAGTCAGGTAGCATGCCATGGCTGAAACAAGTGAGAATATTGGCAATTATCACCCGCCAAGGGAGTGCAGCAGCTCCCACAGAATCACTGTAACATGTCCATTATGTGCATTTTCCTAGTTCAGGGAAAGTACCACATTTTTCATCTGCACTTGGAAATGATTATTTTTGTCAGATGAGGAAGCAGTTCTTCACAGCAGAGTATCTTGATAAATGCTCATTGCAGAAGTCTCCAGAAAGCCAAAAGAACACACATCTTTTCTTTTTTTCTCTCTGTTAGACTGCATGATGAGGTCTCTATTTGCTCTCAATATAGAGGGATAGAGAATTAAATTAGTAATTACTATGCAATACAGAACTGGGGGAAAGCAATCTCTAAGCCAAATAATGTCCTGAATGCTGTGTCCTCTCCTTTTAGGGGCAGGAAAACCACCCATGTATGGAGACTACGAGGCTCAGAGGCACTGGCAGGAGATCACCTACAACTTACCCATCAGGCAGTGGTAGGTGCTGCTTGCAAAGGGGGAACAGGGGAAATCCTGCTTCTGTTGGACACCTCTGAGTTCATGGTTTGTTTCCATGATCCAGGAGATTTTTCATTGTGGGAATTCTGGATCCTAGATTGAAGTGTAGCGAGCTTCGTTTGTACAGATCACGTAAAACAGGAGGAGAATTATTATAAATATTTTATTTGTTTTTGCATTATTCCTAATATTCTTTAGAGTAAAAAATGGGTCCATATATGTGCTACAACTCAAATTGGGATATGTTGGAATTCCAGCTCATCTTCCAGCAAGGACAGGGGTGTTTTGGGTGTGTGGTGTAATTTTTCCCTGGCTGTCTTTTGGGAAACAGACTAATCTGACAAAATAGAAAATTTATTCACTTGTGTTCTGTAAATACATGTGAACTCTGCAGATGGCTCTGTGTAGTGACCTCAGATCATCCTGTTGGACAATAATGAGAATATAGGAACTTTTTTTTTTCCAGGGGTATCCAAACCCTGACTATGCCAGAGCTGGGATAAGAGGTGTTGCATAATAATGGAGTTGGCAGCTTTGATCCACTCTGCTACACTGAGCTGTGTCTCCTCAAAATGAGGAGTTACAGCAGCCAATATCCCCAGGCAGCCCCAGGGGCCAGCTCAGACACTGCTGCAGGCTGGCTCTGGCTGAGGGGCTGCCAGGTGGGCACCTTGGCCTTGTGTTTGCTCCCTGCTTCTGTAATTGATGTGGTTTTATATTGATAACTGAAGGGTTTTTTGGGTGGGTCTGCTGTGGAATTGAATCTCTAATAGAGCAAAGTGGGTGTTTGGAGCAGCACATCTTGGCTGATGTGCAAGGGATTGCATTCTAGAATTTAAATATTTTTAGTTGATGTTATTCTGTAAAGTCCTTTAGGAACATCCTTTTTTATTCTACTGCTAATTAAAACTCTTAAAGCTTCCTTACTAAATATCACTGGATATATAAAGGTTATTTTTATTTTATTTTTATTTTTTTATAATTGAAAACTTTATGGAAGGCAAAATGAAAAAATAAACCCCTAGAACTGGCAAGTGCCCTGAAAGTTGCAAACTGTGACATTTTGCATGAAGAATCTGCACTGCCTTGGCAGGAGCAATCTTGAATTGTAGGATAAGAGGCAGAGATGCAACTCAAAGAAATGTGATTTATCATCTGTTCAGAAGACACTTCAGGCAGCTCATAAAGAATTCAAGAAATACCATTTACTATTATAAATGTCAAAAATTGGCTGCATTTGAGGAGAGGAAGCGGAAGAGCCGAGGGCCTGGCCCGTGGCAGTGGGAGCAGCCCCAGGCAGTGTTTCACTGCAAAGGGGAAGGGGCTGGGGCTTCTCCTTGGACAAACCCCTCTGGTCTCACTTAGAGGTGCCTTCCTTTTGATGCTGCCACAGAAATCCTGACACAACATAATCCCAAAGGGGAAAATCCTTTTCCTTCCTTTCACATGGGCCTCCTGCGCTTGGAGGTAGAACCAGGGGTTTTTCTCTCCACTGAAGTGAGCTTTAGCAGCTTTTTTTTTCAACCACAAATATGTGAACTCTGCATCACTTTTGCTGTTATTTTGTTGCTTGGGAGTTATTTAATGTGCAGTAAAATCAGGCAGGTATAGACGTTGCCACCTTCTATTTTGGATTTGGAATGCATTTAGTATTCATTCTTTTCCTTGGATAAAACCAAGCTGGAAATGTAGTCTTTAAATTGAATTTTATTTTTTTAGGTACTTCAATACAAGTGACAACAACCTGCTTTACTGGGGCCTTGATTACCCACCTCTCACTGCCTACCACAGTTTTGTGTGTGCTTACATGTAAGTTCAGGGTTTGAAATCCTGTGTTACATTTTTCTTTCTGAATATTTAGCTTTCCCTATGAGCCACTGCTGGCTCTGGGATGCCCAGGGGAAAGTGCTGGAGGAACAGGGGGCATTGCCTGGGAAAGCTCTCGTGTGTGCAGAGCCCGAGTGACATTTGATGAGTGGATATCATGTAAATAGAATTCTGTTATTGGAATACTTTTTCCACAAGGGCTTTGCTGCTGTTGGAATGAGACTTATGGAATAAGAATGTAGGTTAAAGTGCACAGGCACAGCTATGTGGGGCATCTATGTGAACTGTAAATGGTTTATATTTAATACTTAAGCATGAAAGGTATTTACAATTGTTTTTTTTTAAAGTCCCTGGAACCAGACTGGAGGTGGTTATCTTGTCCTAATAAATATTGTATTCCATTTTTACTGTTTCCAAAGGTTATTTTTTTTTAATTGTGAAACAGTCTATAGTGTAAACTGATCTAGTGGTGAGGAAAAGCTTTCATTGATCACCATTGCTCTCTGAAATATTTCTTCTCATTCATCTTAATTCTTGGAATCTGCTCCTGTCTGTGTCATCTTTATTGCTGCAAGGAGTGTAAAGGGAAATGAGAACTGTCTGCATTTTGATGTGTCTGTACTTTGTTTTACAGTGCAAAGTTAATAAATCCTGATTGGGTTGCTCTGCACACATCTCGGGGCTATGAGAGCCAGCCCCATAAGTTATTTATGCGTACAACAGGTAGGAAGATTATATTTCCTTGGGATCGTCCTGCACATTTGTCTTGCTTACTAATTCAGCATGTTGAATATGCAGCTTCTCTCTCTTTACTGGTTTATTCTCAGGTTTTTAATTGGGTGGCTTTGCAGGTCCATTTCTGAGCCAAATTCCTGCGTTATTTCCTCTTCTGCCATCATTTGTGAAGCTGATTAATAGAAAATATAGAAACATGTTTTCAACCTAAGTAATTAATTAAAACCTCTAAAATATAACTACTCTTTGTAGCATAAACCCATTTTTTAATTTTGAAAATATTCTTGTTTTCCCTTCTATTCTGATAAATAGTCTTTGATTTTTAGCTTTACTTGATTTTTATTGTAAAATTATTTTGCATGTAGACTGGCTTTTCCTGACTTAATCTCTGGAGGTAACAGAGATCTTCATTAGGAGCTGATCTCAAAGGCAGAGATATTTGATATTATTACTGTGAGCAAAAAAGTAAAAATTAATTTTACTACTTGTATTCTAAATTGGTCTTCCACCATTTGATTATTTTGAGCTGCAAACAAATGCAGAAGAAGATTTGTACCATAATTTAGTAGCTGCAGCAGTAGGACAGCAGACAATGTGGCCAGTGAACTCTTGTTTCTTGTTACTATTTTCTTTCTTTTGAAATGTCTTTTGCTTTTTCTAACAGAAAATGCTTTTTGATTGCAACAGCAGAATTTGTTGTTCATCAATAGCTTTTCTGTACCTCACAAACCTCTCTGTCTGCTCTCTGGTAATTGATTGAATTGAAAAAAAATAAAAATCACTAGTATTTAATTACCCTTGAAATGGTCTTTATTAATTTTGAAATCAACTCACTTGACACAGCACTGATGGATCTGGAGAGCTGATAAACACTTTTGAACGGGGGCCATTAGAGGAGTGCATTAAAATAATTCAGGGTAGTCAATGGCAGCTTTATTTTAAGCTTCAGTGTATTTGTTTTGCTAACACCTTGGTTATATTTGTTTAGTTGTGGCTTAAGCTGGCAAAACCATTCACCCCTGGATAACTGAAATGTTGAAACATCTCCTTGGAGCCACTGCACATTTGCTGAAAATGGTTTTAGGACAACTCAAGAAGAATTCACCTGCTGACATACCCTGAGCAGGGGACCCTGCTGCCTCTGTTTTCTTGTCCCCTCTCACAAATCCTCGCTGTAGGCACGTGGTGAAAGGCAAATCCCTGCTCTCAGTCCCTTTATCCCCGTCGCTGGTAATTCCCACAGGGACTGGGATAATCTGGGGTTTATTCCCTGTGCCCCAGGCTCTCAGTGCTGCCCCACAAGCTGGGCCCAGCAGGGCTGGTGTCTCTGGGCCATTCCTGAGTGCCTGCCCTGCTTGTGGCATGTCAGGAACTAGAGAGTGACTGAGGCTGTGCCAGCAGCCAGGACAGCTGAACACGTGGAAGCAGCAGCTTTGGGACATCAGAAATGAGCCTGAGAAACATTAACAAGATCAAATTCTGTAGACCTGGTTCTTTTTGCCCTTTGAAGTGGAACTGCCCAGTTTATTTCTGATATTTTGATGTTTATTTGCCTGTGTTTTTTCCTTGCCTCCTCCTTGTGGGCGGATTCTAATGGAAAGTTTATCTTTATTTTTCAGTGTTTGTTGCTGATCTGCTGGTTTATATCCCTGCAGTTATTTTATATTGTTTTTCCTTGAAAGAAACATCTGCTAAAAAAAAGGCAAGTACCTGGTGTGTGTAAATTAAACAAAGAAAACACTGTTAGAACAGAGTAGAAGTGTAACAGTGGTTAATTAACACCTAGAACACCCTGATGGCTTCCCTGTAAAACTGATGGCAACCACTATATATATATAAAAATATATTCTAGGCTTTTCACTTTAAAACATTAAAAAGCCTTTATTTTATCTTACAGCAATTCTTTTAATGTTTTTAATAACAAGATTTTCCACTAATTTATTACTTGAGTAGTAAAAAAAAAAAAACCCAAAAAATTTGTGGTGTGGCAGGGGGGGATTTGGGAACTGCTTCATCTTGAACACTCCTTACAGTAGATTTTGGAATAACATTCTACTGATTTTTTGGAGTGGTTTAACATAGGTGTAGGTGATCTTTGAGCTGTTGTAAAGGGCAGGCAATATTCAATATTTTCTAATTTATGGCAAATCTTGATCCTTTTTTATTCCTGAAAATATTCCTGACAGATGATTCCTTGTAGAGAATAAGATTCCTGCCTATAGGATGCACCATGGGGCATTTTTGTACTGGAGCTGGAGTAGTTCCTCTGTCTAATGTCTAATTTTGGACTAATTCTTTTTCTCTTCTCTTTTTTGATCCTTCTTGCCAGGTTTCCAGTGCTCTCTGCATCCTGCTTTACCCAGGCCTCATCCTTATCGACCATGGGCACTTCCAGTATCCTTGTTCTGCATGGAAATGAATTCTGTTTATGGGATTACTGCTCCTTAGCACTTGTTAGCTGAGCAGGGGGTGGCTGTGGTGTGCAGAGTCACCTGGGGGGTTCTGCCCACCCCAAACAGAGATATCAAAGGAAGCTGCAAGTCTGAAACATATTGGAGATAAAAATTATTGATATTGGCACAAATCAATCCCAACATGAATGTCATTGTTGCCATGCCTCCAGCTGATCTCCCTGTCAGTCACGTCAGTGCAGGCAGCATCAGTGGGGCTGTGACAGGGAGGAGAGTGATGGCTTGTGCTCCTGTGATTTGTGTGTGCACAGGGAATCCCCTCAGATCTTCCTAGCATGGCAGACCAGTGGCAGGAGCTCTGTGAAACCTCCCCTTCTGCCTTGGCTGCACAGCTCAGGGAGGTGAGTTCAGGGCTGGCTGCTGCCACCTTCACAGAGGGTTTTGGTAACAATCCTGCTTTTAAACTGCTTTTGTACAGGAGCAGCCCAGTGCTGTCAGCTCAGCCCGTGCTGCAGGTGCAGCAGCTGCTGCTGAGGCAGGGATTTCCTGCAGATTCCTGTGCCAGCCCTGCCACTCTGCTGTGAGCAATGCCACCCTGTGAGCAGCTCCAGCAAGGCAGGGATTGCTTTCCCTGAGCTGCTGCACCATCAGGGCCTCTCAGTGTGTTTGCTGACGTGAAATCAATGAGGTGTCAAATACACCTGGTGATGTGGAGTGGGAAATGTGAGTGGGCTGAGAGCTCCGTGGGCAAGCTGGATGTGTTGTCACAGCTGCTTAGGTTGACAGAGGGAAAACAAAATATTGTGACATTCTGACAATACAAGAAATACAAGGGACTGTTTACAAGGGATGGAGTGACAGGACAGGAGGGAATGGCTTCCCACTGCCAGAGGGTGGGTTTGGATTGGATAAATCCAAATTCTTCCCAGGGAGAAATTCCTCCCTGGGAGGGTGGGCAGGCCCTGGCACAGGTGCCCAGAGGAGCTGTGGCTGCCCCTGGAAGCATCCAAGGCCAGGTTGGAGCCCCCTGGGACAGTGGAAGGTGTCCCTGCCATGGCAGAGGTGGCACTGGGTGGGCTTTAAGATCCCTTCCAGTTCAAACCAGTCTGGGATTCTGCATTTACTGATTTTTATAAGTTTTTCAAAAACAAGTAAAAACCAAAGCTTTTGTTACAGTTTACACAAATTACAAAACTTTGTTGCAGTTTAACAGTAAGTGTAGCTTAGTCTCTTCAAAATCTCCTGAGCCTGGGAAGCTCTTTTCAAAGTCACAAGGCAGTAACATTGTTTTTAGCAACTACTTCTCATTGTTTGAGCAGGATTAGCAGTCAGGGAACTGGTCATGGTGAGGGTGCCTTGTGTGTGTAACAGAATCACAAACCCTTCAGAAGTCCTTGAAGGAAATTATACATCATTTAAACACAGATTGGAATATTCTGCACGTGTCTTGTGGGAGCTGGGAGGGAAAGCTTGTGAGAGCTTTATCATTACTCATGTAAATACCAAGAAGAAAATGTTGCTTCTTGCAGAGAACTGTCACTGCCACCAAAAGCTGGCTTGGCTGAATGCATGTGTAATTACATGTGTAATTAGCACACACAGAATTTGCCCTCAGATTTGCCTGGGCAAGCTCTGAATCCAACTTTGGAAATATAAAAATGACGCTTCCAATGGAAGTAATTCTTTTATCTTTGGGGGCAACATAGTCACAATTGGCAACATGTTCTTAACTTGGCAAAACTCATTTTACAAGCTATTTCTGCTTTCCCCCAGGGCATTAATTGCTGCTTTCCAGAAGTGAGCTGTGTATCTTGTCCTTGACATAAAAAACCATATACAACTCAGTGAGCCTTGGCTTGGCCCTGTGGGCTGTCCTTTGTTTGTCCCATGACTGGGACCTCCTGGGCTCCGTGGCATTTTGCTTGGCTTTAAATTATAAGCAAATGGAGCTCTACCATTCCCTGCCCTTTTTTTGCTATTTACTTGGAAAGTGCTTCAAGAAGGGACTGAAAGGAAAGGGGTAAGTGGGTTTAAAGTGTTTTATCCTCCCCAGGAATCAGCCTGGCATGGGCAATGGGGTTGTCCTTGTCCGCAGTGGGCATTGCTGGGTTCGTTGCTGTGGGAATGAGCTGTGGGAGCGTTGCTGCCCTGCAGGATTGCAGCCTGGCAGGATTTGTGGCCAGCACTGCTCCTGCTGTGCTGATTGTGCTGTGCTGTTGCAGGTTGGTGCTCTTGGCCAAACTGGCAGGGACAGTGCTGGTGTCCTTCGCTGCCTGCTGGCTCCCCTTCGGCACCGACGTGGAACAAATCATGCAAGTACTCAGAAGACTCTTTCCCATTGACAGAGGCTTGTTTGAGGCATGCATGTTTTCTTCTCCCACCCACTGCCCTGTCCTGTATTCTTAGATCCCTGGAGAAACCTTCAGGCTGACCTTTAGGATTTCATGGGGGAGACGCAGCGCGGGGCGAGTAACTCGAGACGGCTTCTTCAGCAGTCCTTTCTTGCCAGTTATTTAATCCAGTGTTTAACCCCAGCTCAGCTGGCATCTTCCAGGATATTCTACCAGGAGACAACACTTATCCCATCATCAAACCCATACTTCAATCCATACATTTTTCCATTGAAATAGATTCCATAGTAATTGACAGTGTCAGAAGATGTAACCTTGAAAGTCAACAGCTTCGGCCTCTTGGGGTTCTGCTCCCCTTTTTCAATGGCATTAATTATTTTCCTAATTCCTAAATAATTTTTAAATGGTGTTTTAGATACAGCCTAGAACTTCCTTTTTGACTTACCTTGTGCAGTTTCCACAATATTTTCCAAAAATTTTAGGCCACTTCTGCTTTTGGTTTTGCTCTGGCTGTGGACACGCCCGTGCTGAAGGTGCTGAGCCTTAATCCAGTCACTCAATTCCTCATTTACAGAATGGCAATGCCAGAGGAATTTGTGATAAAAGGTTCCCATGTCCAAATGGCAATGCCAGAGGAATTTGGGATAAAAGAAAAGGTTCCCATGTCCAAATGGCAATGCCACAGGAATTTGGGATAAAAGAAAGGATTCCCATGTCCCAGGTCACAGGGAGTTGCTGCTGTTTTAATTGGGGCATGAGTCAGTATTACACTTTTTACAGCAGATTCTCAATTTCAGGCTTAACCTAGGAAATGAAGCTTTGAATTTCCAGGTTGTGACAAGGATTAAAGCAAATTCTCATATAGTTTGATTAATTTTAATTATCTTTTAAACTTTTTCAGATGTAAATAATATCACAACTGGCACTCTTCTTTCTCCCAAAAGTTAGTGCTGATGTACCAAAGGCAGTGGAGGTGTTCTTGGTGTATTCTCTGCTGGCTTATTTAAAAAACCCCAACGAACACCAAACAACCTCTCCAAAACACTCCCAAAAAACCAATGACCCTTTTTCTTGAGAATTATTTGGAATTTATAAAGCAATCATTTTGCCCAGCACACCTTTTATTGAGTACCCAGTTTAAAAAGAAAATCTTTAAATGACAATAACTAACGAGTCTGAAAGAGCTGGAGGATTTTAGTCTAATATTAGCCCAAATATTTTCTGAGCTGCTCAGGGCAGAGACTTGCTGGATGCTGATGGAGATAAAATGAGAATTTGTGCACGTAAGCAGCGCTCAGTAACTTGGCCTGGGGTGTGACAGGTTGTGTGCAGCTCCCATTTGCAGCCAGGGTGTGCCAGTTCCCATTTGCAGCCTGGGAACACTTGCTGGTGGCTGGAAATGCAGCCTGGCTGTGAGGAGGAGGTTGCTGGTGCTGCCAGGGCTGTGCTCCCCGGAATCCCCGGCGGATTCCGGGCGCTGCCAGCGGGGACCGAGGGGCTCAGTTGCTGCTGGGAGTTGTGTCTACACAGCTGTGCCTCCAGCAGCTGTCTGGGGATGAGTTTCACCAGCAGGAGAGCTGCAGTTACAAATTTAATTTTGAAAGTGATCCTAGCACAAGTGCTAATGTCTTTAGACCCCTTGATTTATTGGGGTTAACTCTGTCAGTGCTAGCGGGCAGCGAGCACGGGCAGGTACGGAGGAAACAGCGCAGAGGGAGGAAGGACTCACAGGGGCCAGGCTTCACCCAGGGACCGTTTCACTGCCTTACTCCACAAAATGTCTGCTCTCAGGGGTTAAGTTGTTGTCTCTTGTGCTGAAGAACTATTTCTCATTTATTTTAGAGCTGTTTGAATTGGGTCTCTTGAAAATTTCCATTTTTGAAGAGCACAATCATCCCCAGTACATCTGAGAATGTGATGTACTCCTGCAAGTGTTCCTTGCACTCTCGTGGCAGATACCCAACAATCCCCACCTCCCAAGCCCCATCATTCCCACAAACATGAGTGTCATTAGATATAATTACCACTGATTGCCTTTTCATTTCCTTCCAGGATAAAGTAGCCAATATTTGGTGCAGTCTAAGTGTCCTTATAAAGATAAAGAATGTAATATCCCCTCGAACTCAGCTAAAGCTCAGGTAAGACATAACTGGAGCGCCTTAGGTAGGTTTATCTGCAATATTTTTTGCAAGAGGAGTAAATTTTCCTTCCTATATTGGAATTCTTGTATTCTTTCCTATACTGTATTTTTCTGCCAAGCCATGATGGAGAAATACTGGGAATATTTATGACTGGAAAATTCCCTGCTTGTTTATATAGTGATTTAAGCTGCTTGGTCAAAACTGAGTTAAGATTTGCAAATTCAAAGAATTCAAATATCTTTCAACACTCCTAAAAGTCCGAGCTCCCAGTTCTCCTTGACTCAGTGAAGAATTCAGGTCTGGCTCTGCAGAGTGCAGTGTTAATGGCTCTAGTCACTCATGTATTAAAACTGTTTTTCTTCCCCAATCCTTTAGTTTTGCTGTGACATTCCTGAGCCTGCTCCCTGCCTGTATCAAGCTCACTGTCCAGCCTTCCCTGCGAGGGTTTAAATTTGCCTTGGTGAGTGTTTGTTGTTCACTGCTCCTTGTTCTGTACCACCACAGGCACTGCAGGGCAGCCAGCAGTGCCAACAGCCCTTGTGCAGGGCACAGAGGGTGGGAGCCATCAAATGCTGAAGGAATTGGTTAAAAAGTGTTTTACTGTCTCAAATCCAGGGCTCTGACCTGGCCCTTACACCCAGACTTGTTCCTTAAGCTCAGTTTTCTTTATTTAACTCTGTATTTTTATTATCTTCCTCTGAAGAGCCTTTGGAAGATTCCACACACGTTTAAACCTCACATAGAATTGGGATTTCTCCTCTTTTTGTTTGGATTCCAAAGTGCCAGTTTTTCTTCCTTCACTGGCTGCAAAATTCCATTAAAAATTCCCCAAATGGACATTGTGAGCTCATGAGTGGTTTGAAAATAAAATGATCCCATTTTCCAAAATGTTTGCCTTCTCTTAGTCACATCATTGAATTGAAGCACATTGCCATGACTCCCGTGCAAAAACTGAGTTCTCCTTAAAATCAAAATTAGATGGAGCTGGGCTCAAGTTTCAGAGTTACAAGATGATTTCTCTTTTTAATTTTATTACAACATTACCTAAAACTAACATTTATCCTAAGAACTGGTTGGTTTGACATGTTTTTATTTGGTGGAGGAATAAAAAGACAATTTCTTTATTTTTTCTGTTGGCTGGTCATGAGGAGGAGCAAAATTTCATGTCAAAAATGGGGATAATTCTTACCAGGAGTGGGATTTGCCAGTGCCTGTGGGTGGGAATATTGTGATTCCTTGCCCTTGTGAGGGAAGCTGAGCAAGAGTGAGGCTCTCCCTGAAGGACTTTGTGACTAATTCTGGATAACGTTCCAAAGAAGGAGCATTGTGAGGGTGCTCCAGGAGCTGCTCTGGGGTTTGCACTGCAGGAAATGCAGCAGTTAACAGCAAAACTCAGCTTGTTTAGCTTTGTTATCTGCTGCCCCACGCAGAGCCTGCACCTGCAGCCACCAAAGCAGAGCTTTGCTTGGCAGTCCCAGGCTCACACACCTCTGCTCTCTCTCCTAAGGTCAGCTGTGCCTTGTCATTTTTCCTGTTCTCCTTTCAAGTCCATGAAAAATCCATTCTTCTCGTGTCAGTGTAAGTAAAGAACTTTTCTGTGGATAAAATTTCATCTTTTCCTCATCTTATTGCACGCTGCTTTCACTTGCAAATAGATCAGATTTTAACAACTCTGCACATTTGCTTTTCTGCCTCACTTGTAAATGAAGGTGTGTGAGCACAGCCAGGCTGGTGTGTCCTTTCAGTGCTGGCTGTGGGGACAGTCACCAGCACTGCTGTTCCCTGGGGATATCCTACAGGCACTGGGAGTGCTCTTTGATTAGGGAATGGTTGAGTTCTCTTTTTCTTCCTCTCATTCTAGCCCAGTCTGCCTTATCATAAATGAAATCCCCTTCATGGCCACGTGGTTTCTACTTGTGTCAACTTTCAGGTGAGTTGGGAAAGCTGTTAACAGAGCTGGAGAGGGACTGGGGACAAGGGATGGAGGGACAGGACACAGGGAATGGCTCCCAGTGCCAGAGGGCAGGGATGGATGGGAGACTGGGGAGGAATTGTTTCGTGGGAGGGTGGGCAGGCCCTGGCACAGGTGCCCAGAGCAGCTGTGGTTATCCCTGGCAGTGCCCAAGGCCAGGCTGGAGCACCCTGGGACAGTGGGAGGTGTCAGGGTTGAAATAGGATGAGCTTTAAGGTCTCTTCCAACCCAAACCCATCTGTGATTCCATGAAAACCCTGTTCTGCCCCAGTTCCTAGTAAGGATAAATTATTTACTGGTTTTCCCTCCTCTCCCTGCCTGCTGTGCCTGCCCTGGGCTGCCCTGGCCGTGTCCCAGCCTGCTGCCCCTGCTGCTGAAGGACGAGCTGCTGCTGCCCTACGCCGTCACCACGCCCGCCTTCCTGGCCGTGTGCCTGGCCTCCTTCTCCATCCTGGAGAAGACCTCAGCCGAGGACCTACAGCTCAAGGCCTTTTCCCTTTCCCTCAAGGGTTATGTGTCCTGGTTTAAGTCCTTTCCCAGGATTGTCAGGAGCCTGGTAAGCAAATGTGATTCCTTTTCCTCTTCCTTGCAGCTTTTCCCAGCGCTGAAGTAGCAGTGCAGGGGGGGCTCTCCCGTTTCTGTGCCACGGGGGAGCGTGCAGAGCACCCAGCAGCGAGGGGGCAGCCGGGCTGGCTGAGGTGCTCCACGGCTCCACCCCTCGTTGTGTTGCAGTTCCTGCTGTCGCTGGCCCTGATGGGAGCGCTCTCAGTGCTCAGCGCTGCCGCGCCTCCTCCCCAGCGCCTGCCCGATCTGTTCCCCCTGGCCGTGGCCCTGGTGTCCTGCCTGCACTTCCTGCTCTTCCTGCTCTACTTCAACGTGGTGATCCTCTGGGACTCCAAGAATAGAGGGCAGAAGAAAATCAGTTAATGGAGCTGAAGCTGCAGGACTGAGGGTGCTCAGTGAGAGGTGCCAGCGCTGCAGAGGAGCCTGTGTGTGATGGACACAACTCAAGGAAAGCCAGGAAAAACCTTTTGCTTATTTAAACACAAAACAATCCAAGACTGTTTTAAAGGAGAAATATTTTGAAGAGCATTGGGAATGGGATTTGATTTGTTTTCTTTGGAAGTGTCATACTTTTGTTACCATTTGTAAACCTAAAATGCTTAATAAAGGACCAAATTTTGAATTAATGCTAAAACACTGTATTAGCAAAAGCAGCATGAAGTTTTCTCCTTTCCCAGCATAAAAAGCCCAAAGAAGTAGTGCAGGTAAAGTGTAAACTCGTGCCTGGCAGCACTGAAGTTGTGGTGCTGAATTGCTTTATGCCTGGTTTGTGGCATCAGTCACTGTCACAAACCAAACCTGGTTTGTGGCATCAGTCACTGTCCCCCTTTGCTGGGGGTCAGCTGCTCTGGTGTGGCTCTAAAACTGCTGCAAATCTCTTGAATACAACTGAAAAGCCAAAACTTTTGGTTCTACTGCAATAAAAGTGGAGGTGCTGCAGTGCAGTTTGAAAATACCCAAACCCCTTATTAAATTGCACAGCAATTTGGAGATGTAAACTGAACTCAACTCTGCAATTTCTCCCCAGGCACAGCTCAGCCTCCAAAGCCAATAATTCAGAAAATACAAATTGATTAATAATTATAAACATAACAAAGCATGGAGGAAGAAAATAAATCATAAAGCAATTTAGGGTTGTATAGTTTAATTAGGAGTCAGTCTACCATTTTTTTCCTGTATCTATATATAAATATAAAAGAAGCCCCCCCTTGTTTAAAGGCTTCCCCTGTCACATTCCAGGCTGTCACTGCCCTCAGCCTCAGTGTGTGAATCAGCTGTTCTGGGAACTTCCAGCTGGGCCGGTCCTGAGCCCTGGCACTGCAGTCCCACAAGCTCAGTGTATTTGTGCACTTTTTTCCAGGCCTATTTGTTGTGGAAAAAATACCCCCAGGCAACACTGCCCCCCTGGCAGCTCAGAGAGAATGGAAAAGGGGCTCTGGAGAAGGAAATAGAAGGATATTTGGTTTCCCTATACTGTTCCTTATAAAACAACAAAACTTCCATCTTTTCACAAGGATTTAGCATTTTCTAGGTCTGACTCTTAACTGTGGCATGCAAGAGCTCTGCCCACAGCACGGCCTTTCTGCAAGTGTGGGCTGAGGGGACAAAAAAGGAACACAAAATGGGAATCTTTGTCTCCAGGGCTGTGAAACCCCAAACCCACCGTGCTGTCCCCAAGGAACGGCTGCCTGAGGAAGGGCTGTACCGTGGGACAGGAACATGAGGGTGGATGGGAGCAGAGGGGCCCCGGCTCTCATTGGCCCCAGCAGAGCCCGGGCCGTCCTTCCCGTAGCCAAACATTAGTTTTGGGTGTATCCCTTTCCTTTGTCCTTGAGGTGGCCTCAGGGGGTGATAAAGTGAGAGTCACCCGATCCACCTTGTGTGGAACTGGAAATGGTTCTTAACAGCCCCAGCTGCTTCAGAGGCAAGAGCCTGGTCCAGCAGGAGGTCAAAGACACAGGGCTCAAGGCTGGGCTGTGCATGGGGGGCTGTCCTGCTCTGCTGTGCAGCTCCCATCTCCCTAGAAATGCCCGGTTTAGTATCAGCCGTGGGCAGTTCTGCTGAGCCTCGCTGCTGCTTTGCTCTGGGTTCCTGAACAGGTTTGATGTTGCTCTTCCAGGGCTGCCCAGAACAGCTGGATTTAGACCAGCACGGTTGGTTCCAGACTCTTCTCAGATCAGTAATTATTTAATTGCCAGCCCCAGAGGTTACAGAAACTCTGGCTGGCTCAGGGACCCTCAGCCTGCAAAGGCAGGGCTGGGGCACCTCACACACACAACCACCCCCAGCTGAAAGCCTGGCAGAGCAGGGGAAATGGGAACAGCTGCCACAATTCCCTCAAACACTTCCTAACCTTCTTCCCACTCAGACTGCACGGGCAGTGAAGTGCAAAATCATTTTTATTAATTAAAAACTCCCAAACTTCAGCGTGTGCGTGCTCAGCCACACCCTGAACACCTTTATCATGCTGGTGCTCAGAATTTTACGTGTAAAAATCAGTTTATTTGAGGATGGGACTTTGCAGTGGTAGAAAGGACATTCAAGTGTTTGTGTTTATGCTGGACTTTAATACGAATAAATAGTTTTACTGCACTTTTTCAGCCTAATTGCAAGGATTTGAGAGGCAGGGGATTCACTTGGCTGGAGGGGTGAGGCTGAGGAGAAGGAAAGAGAAAAGCAGCTGGTTTATGAAAAAGGTTGGTTTATATAAAACAGCATTAAATGCCAAAACTAAACTCAAATGTTGACCTAAAAGCAAAGGTTACCAGAGCCCTGTGTGTTAGTGCTGGGTCAGAGGCTGAGGCCTTTTTACCCTGAGGCTGGGGTTGACTTCAGAGAAAGCCTCCTGTGGGTGACAGATCAGTCCCCAGCCATGGCAGCACCACCAGGGAAATGTTTGCAAACAACTCAAACACATCCAGGGTGGGAATAATGAATCGCTGGCACTGCAGGGCTCCCTCCAGCCCCAGAGGCCAGGCAGTGCTGGAGAAGCCCTGCAGAGCCCAGAGCACCACACAGCACCAGCCCCAGGGCACAGGGCTGCACAGCACCCGGGTGGATTATTTACATTGAGATTATCTGCTTGTGCACATTGTTAAGTTGAAATAGATGCCAGAAATGTTATCTGGACGTGCACCTGCCCGGCCCAGCGAGCGCTCCCCAGCTGGGATTTGCTGGGGAGATTGGTTTACACTCAGCTCTTCGCTCCTTTTAAGTCCAGTCCAGCAGATGGAGAAGTTTGGGTTAATGTGGAATGCATTTTTCACATAATGCCTGTGGGGAGATGAGGAATGACTAAAATAAATAGTAATTAGACAGCAGCATCATCGTGCATGGGATCTGTTTGGAGTTATGGATGTGGTGTCCAGTAAAACACACAGAGCCTCAGGCAAGGCAGGGCACCAACCCCTCTGCCTGGAGCTGCAGGGACATTTGGGGACGTTTTAGGGAACAAGGACAAGTGACCAAAGCAGCAACAAGTTGAGGAGAAACAGCACAGGATGTTACAGTGGAGGAGCAGAGCTTCTGGAGAAGCTCTTTGTCACAGCACTCCATAAACCAGGAACAAAGCCCAGGGGTGGAGAACACCTGATTCCCCTCAGGGCAGCCTGCAGGGATCCCAGGGCTCTCTGCACAGGGTTTACAAGAAGTACCTTGGTCCTGGTCACTCTGGCTGTGCCTTGGTGCTGGGTGTGGCCTGGAGCAGGCCCAGGGGCTCCTTCCTTCTGTCCAGGAATGAGGTGAGCAATGCAGCACCCCCAGCCTGGATGTGCTCTGTGAACAAGGAAAACACAGAAATGTAGTGTGTGATAGACAACAGTGGTGTGATGGCAGAATTTGTGCAAATCCTGCCTCACACACCAGTTAAATAAGTTGCTGTGGTGGTTAAAGAACCCAGCACCCCTTTTCCTTCACCCACGGTGTCTCAGCAGGGATTTCAGAGCTTGTCCTGGTGAGTGGCTGCACCTGAGATCCATCACTGGCAGTGATGGCAAAGCAGAACTGAATGTGCTGCCAGGATGAGAAGCTGGTGCTGCCTTTTGCTATCAATAATAAAAGAATAAATAAGAATCCCCAAGGGCTGTGCCAGTAGAGCCCAATCAGGGATTGCAGCAGGGGAACTCCCACCCCTGGGTCACCCACAGCCACCCCTGGATCACCCAGAGCCACCCCAGAGTCACCCACAGCCATCCTAGAGTCACTCACAGCCCCCCCTGGATCACTCACAGCCATCCCTGGATCACCCACAGCCATCCCTGGATCACTCACAGCCACCCCTGGATCACCCACAGCCATCCTAGAGTCACTCACAGCCCCCCCTGGATCACCCACAGCCATCCCTGGATCACTCACAGCCATCCCAGAGTCACCCAGAGCCACCCCTGGATCACTCACAGCCATCCCTGGATCACCCACAGCCATCCCTGGGTCACTCACAGCCACCCCTGGATCACCCACAGCCATCCCTGGATCACCCACAGCCATCCCTGGATCACCCACAGCCATCCCTGGGTCACTCACAGCCACCCCTGGGTCACTCACAGCCACCCCTGGATCACTCACAGCCATCCCTGGATCACCCACAGCCATCCCAGAGTCACTCACAGCCATCCCTGGATCACCCACAGCCACCCCTGGATCACTCACAGCCATCCCAGAGTCACCCAGAGCCACCCCTGGATCACCCACAGCCACCCCTGGATCACCCACAGCCATCCCTGGATCACCCACAGCCATCCCTGGATCACCCACAGCCACCCCTGGATCACTCACAGCCATCCCTGGATCACCCACAGCCACCCCTGGATCACCCACAGCCATCCCTGGATCACTCACAGCCATCCCTGGATCACCCACAGCCACCCCTGGATCACCCACAGCCATCCCTGGATCACTCACAGCCACCCCTGGATCACCCACAGCCACCCCAGAGTCACTCACAGCCATCCCAGAGTCACTCACAGCCATCCCAGAGTCACCCACAGCCATCCCTGGATCACCCACAGCCACCCCTGGGTCACTCACAGCCATCTCTGGGTCATCCAGAGCCACCCCTGGATCACCCACAGCCACCCCTGGATCACTCACAGCCACCCCTGGATCACTCACAGCCATCCCAGAGTCACTCACAGCCACCCCTGGATCACTCACAGCCACCCCTGGATCACTCACAGCCATCCCTGGGTCACTCACAGCCACCCCTGGATCACTCACAGCCATCTCTGGGTCATCCAGAGCCATCCCTGGATCACTCACAGCCATCCCAGAGTCACCCACAGCCACCCCTGGATCACCCACACCTGGGGCTGCAGCGGGGCAGGGCTGGGCCTGGTGAGGGTGAGCAGGTGCCTGGGACAGGCACAGGAAAAGTGTGCAAGGGCAGGAAGGAACTCAGGGAATGGGAACATGTGGGAAGGCTCTGGGAGCAGGTGCCTGTGAGTGCCAGGGTGCCAAATGTCCCTGCAGCAGATGAGCAGCTCTGCTGGAGCACCCCCAGGGCTGCTGGCTCCGGGCTGTTTGAGGGAGAATTCAGGATGATGCTGAACACACAAAGGGCATTTCCAGCAGCCTGAGCCTCTCAGCTGCACAGAAACCCAGCTGGGGAGGGCACCAGAGCCCACAGCCGTGGGGCTGCTGGGGCAGGGCCTCCTCAGCTCTCCCCAGCTGGCACCCTGTGATTCCAGGGATCTCCCACTGCCAGGGAGTGACTCCACACCAGCACCTGCCCCTGGGCTCACACCTAACCTGGAGCTGCCCTTGGACCACACAGGCACTAAAAGGGCTCAGTCTTCCCAAGTTTCCTTTCCCCTCCAAGTTCCCCCACCAGCCTCTCCCAACTTTGGCTGCTCTAAAACATTTACAGATCTAAAAAGCAGAGAGAAAAAAAATGTTCACCTGTCGGGTGATATAAAACCAATCTTCTACTAAATGTGCCAGAATAATTTTTCTCCACCTCAACCACAGTTAAAACCTTCAGTCTATTCATTACTGTCTTTTTATAGTATTTTTATTTAATAAAACCTATTAAGACTACCATACAAATCTCTTTACTTATGCTTTTATCTTTTAACTGATCAATTTTTATATTGCTGACATCCCTTCTTCACCATTTGCTCATTTAAAAATTCATAGTATATGAGCTATGTCTCTGGAGAAAACGTCTATAAAATTTGTTACAGCTGGCAAATGTGTATGAGTCAGTGATAGCACATGACTAAATGCTTCACAGAAAATAAAATTTGTTTCTGTAGTAAGCAGAACTGTTTAAATGTTATTTATTTTTATGTTTCAAAGAAAATATATTGTGAAGTGCTGCATTGATTTAATACGCAGCAATGTCTGTGTACACGCTGTACTGGGGAAATTTATGAAACCTTTGCACAACTCCTTTAATTGAATTTTCCAAATCTCTCACCACACACAAATAATCAATATCTTCTGCAGAGAAAACCAGTCAGAATTATTACAGTCTTTCTTTTCAATTTTGTTGTCATCAGCACATACAGAGCACCTGGATATTTGTAATGTCTGGATAGCAAGTTATTTACACCTCTTAAACATATAATTGCTACTAAGTGAGTCCAAACTAATGTTTCTTTTCTTTTTTATTTAAAATAATTATATTCATGGGAGAAAGCAGTATTTATTCTCATGTAGGAGCTGCTACATGTTGGAAGAACTACAATTCTTGTGAATTTTTCATTAAGCTTAATACTCTAAACTAGATCCACCAGAATTAAAAATTCATAGCTGTTGCATCTCTAAAAAGGCACGTAGGAAAATAGAGTGTAAAAACAAGGGTGAAATCTGTGAATAAATGGGGCTGACACCTAAATCTAAAATGCAGGTTGACAGTTCTCTGTGTACTTGTCTGGGGCCTCCAGTCATATGTCTCATGTGCATTTCTGTATCTGCCACTGCAGTTAATGGCTTAATATTTCATCTGCATAGCCCAGGGTGCTCCATCACTGCAGAGCCCTGGAGCTGCCCCTCTCCCTCCTTCCATCCCAAAACTCCTCCAGCTGCTGGGCCCACACCCCAGACTCCTCCAGACTCAGGCTGCTGGGAAAATTCAGGGGTGGGTACAGCCCCACAGCCCCAAATCCTGCTGGGAAGGAGCAGTGGGGAGCTGCCCCAGCTCCTGGGGCTGGCTGGGGACAGGATTCCTCACCTGTGCTGGAAATGCAGCCTGGGGCACTGGGCTCACTGGGATCTGTTCCCTCTCCATCTCACCTGTGCTGGAAATGCAGCCTGGGGCACTGGGCTCACTGGGATCTGTTCCCTCCTCTCCTCACCTGTGCTGGAAATGCAGCCTGGGGCACTGGGCTCACTGGGATCTGTTCCCTCCCCTCCCCTGGCAGGGACTCCCACGGGCACAAACTCAAACCCACAGAATGAGGAGACCTGAATTCAAATCTAGCCTGAGCAACAACAGCTTTTCATGCCCAAGACACCAACTGGGCAAACCACAATCCCCACTGAGTGAGGAGCTGAGATCAGCCCTGCCCAGGTGAGATGGTAGGAAAGCCCCAGGAGCACAAACAGGGATGTTCTTCCACAGGGAAGGGCAGAGGAGCCAGGCCAGATCCCTCCAGTGTTACAATTTTTGCTCAGCCAGTTTTCCCAGACTCAGTTCTCCCAGCAAAGGGACAATGGCATTTCTTCCCTGTAAGTACAAAGTTGGCCTGAGGAAAATAAATGTGGTTTTTAGGTTAGGGTTTTACAGTTGGAAAAATCCACTGCTGTATTCTCCTTTCCCTCAGAAGATCTCCAAGGAAGAGGAAGAAAAGGTGGGGCAGACACACAAGTACATCTAAAGGTCAACAAATCTGCTACACTTGATTTGAGAATGATGTGAAAATAAACCCCCAGCAACCACCAGAGCCAAGTGGTTCAGCCTTAGAACACCCAAATTCTGCACTCAAACTGCCACCAAATGGAATACATGGTGGAATTCTGTATTTTTACCTTTTTACCAGGTTGAAGGAGGAGCTCTGATTATTAAGGATGTGTTTATATTTTGCAGTGGTTGTGAAATGGGATTTATGTTTTAAAATAAATGCAGTTTCCAGAACTGGACTGGCAGATGGAAACTCAGGAGTTTTGGTCCCTGATTTCTCAGCTTTGCTTTCATCAGTGATTTCAAGTGGCATGGAGTAAATTCCATGCACTGAGCCCTGATCAGTGTCCTGGAAAGCCACCACTACTGCCCCAGGAGCACAAAGCTCAGCCCCTTGTGTTCACCCCACCATGAAAGCTGGGAATGCTCAGAACTCAGGGAGGATCAGATTTGCCCCTGGGCTCAGCAGGATGAACAGCCCCACAACAATTCCTTTGTGTTTTTTATTTCATCACAGCCTGGCCAGAGTTTTCCTCAGCACTGCAAGTATTTGATCTCTGGAGCACTCTCATGGGCAGCAGCCACGGTTTGTGTCAGGGCTTTGGGGAGCAAAGTGTCCCTGTCCTTTGTCACAGTCAGCTGGAGCAGCTTCCCCTTTTAGGAACTTCACTCCTGGAATCTCCAAACCTATGAAATTTTCCTTCAAAATGTGCACATCCCAACCTGCACATCCATTCTCAGCACATTTTGGACTCCCAGACACCGACTCGATTCATCTCTTGGCAGTTGTTTTACAATTTGCTTACTTTTTATTCAAAAACATTTTGTTTACTGTAAATTCGAGTCGTGGGCAAACAATGATGCCCTTTTTCCATGCTGGTCACCCAAAATGATAAAGTGAGCTCTGCACAAGGCTGCCCATTGAGGCAGGAATGTTCTCTGTGAAGTTGTTTTTAGAGGAGGTCGTTTATGTAAAGTAAATAAATTTCATGCCTCACCATGTGATGATAATGTGACATTCCATCTGGACCAAGCCACAGAACAGTCATAAGTTTTAAGCCTTGCCATAACTAATTAAAAATAATTATGAAAAACCCACATCTGAAACTAAAAGGCAAAGAAAAACATCTACAGATGCTTCTCTTTGATCACAAACTTCTCTGCCTCTCCCGCTACTGCATTTTCAAGACTGCAAAATTGAATTTATTCTTTGTGATAGCAAAGCTGACGTTGGAACTTGGTCAAAATCGCTCAGCTTAAACTCAGAATTCTCTTTTCCACTCTCCCTCCACAAAATATCTCTCACCTATGTGTGTTTGGGGCTCGGGGCTGCTTTCTGGAGCAGAGCTGGAGCTCCAGAGTGTGTGGTGAGCAGCAAGGAGCAGAGCACAAGGGCAGCAGCGAGTGCTGCCAGCCCTGGCTGCAGCAGGAGGACACAGGGGCTGTGAATCAGCACCTGCACGCTGCTCAAATCAGCCCCATTCCCTCCCAAGGGCTGGAACTCCTTTCCAGCTGCAGCTGATCTGCTGCAGCCCAGCAAATCCAAGCTCGATCAATTTTCTGTCCTTTAAGAGAATTCCCCACAGCAGAGACACCTCCCCTGCTCCTGGTTCTGGGTTTGCTCTGCTTTCAGATGGAAAATGTGAAGGTAACAGAAATATCAGAATATCCCAGGGGAAGGTTGCTGCTTTTACTGAGTGTGAGGGAATTAAACTGTCCTGTGTGTGTCCCCTTCCCTCCTGCCCAGGCACTAAAGCAGCTGGGGATTGAACACCACCAGCTTCCAATATTTCCACAGCACTGGTCATGAAGAAACCCCAGAGCTGGGATTCCACAGTGGGTGAAACACCCCACAAAATGCACAAGGTGAAAAAGGTTTTGCTGCAAGACTGTGACACTGAAAGCACAGTGGGAGGGAGGAGGATGAGGAAGAACAAGGATAATTGGGATCTACAAAAAGTATGGGAAACCTGCTGGACCATGGCACAAGTGCAAGGCCATGAAGGATTCCTTCTCCTGCACAGTCTCATGGGGAAATACCCAACACAATGAAAATAGCAGCAAATATTCAATTTACATTTGCAGACCATTGAGAAGAAACACATTTGATTGTCATTGTTTTCATATCCTACAGGTTACCCACCTTACTGCAAGTGAAAAGGACTGAAAAGAAATCAAGCAAAAGGAATCAAAGCATCTGTTACACAGAGTTATGAAGAGTTTCTTACCTCGGGCAGCGACTTTTGCATGGTTTGCTTTCAACAGCTGCAGTTTTTCTGCTTGACTCACTAGTGAAGAAATAAATCCAAAATCAACAAATGTTGCCCCAGAGCTTTCAAAGAAAATAATACCTCTGCTGCCTCCTTCACTTTCAAAGCATTTCAAGGGAAAAAAAAAAACCTCTTGCCTATGTAACTGTGCTCAAAAAATTAACAAGAATTTTCAGAATTCAGAGAATCCTGACAAGTTTTGCCTCCAAGCCTCATCCCACATTTTGTTCCAATGTTTTGTTTTGTTTTGTTTTTTTTTCTAGTGCTGCCATGGTTCCTAATTCAGAGATGGGGGAAGGATGCAGGATGGGAGTGGACACAGGAGTGGCAATAAGAGGTCTGAGCTGTCCTTTGGGCTGGCTGCCTGTCTGTCTGTCTGTCCCACCCCAGTGAAACCCAGACTGTGCCCAGGTAACTCCAAGGTGGCCCAGAAAGGATGTGGCACTACAGTGGGAACAGGGCAGGGCATGGCCATGCAGGAGGGAAATGGAATGAGCTTTGGAATCCAAGCCAGGGAAGAAATGGGGATTGAAACGCCAGCGTGTGATGCTTCCATTCCACTGGGGCTGGCAAGAAATCTTCTCTGGTACCTGTGGCTCTACTGCCCACCTGCTCCCAACTGCAAGAAGCAGCATCCAGGCTCCCAAGGTTTGCTTTTTGGGCTGCTTTGGAAAAGCATTTCAGATGTGGCAGCTGTGAAGTGCCCTTATCCCAACAGGACAAGCATCTGGAATGTCCATCATTTCAGGACACATGAATAGAGATTTTTAAAGCCTGGAAATTTATATTCAGCCTAATCCTGCTGACAGGCAAACAAACAAACAAACTAACCAACTTCCTCGGAAGGGGAGAAGAAAGGCCAAGCAATCCAAGTGCAAACGTTCAGCCTAATCCCCACCTAAGCACCCACTAAGTATCTAACTATTTACTGAGCATTTCCATAAGAAAAGGTGTTGCTTTTCCAGGTTTGCCCTCCCCGTGTGCTTTTATGTCCCTGCTGGATGCACAGGGACACTTGAAGTGCATTTTCCTGAGTGCTGGCGAGCAGCAAAGGGAACATCTGGAGTGATCCCCGCTAAATGTTCCGAGGGGATAAATAAATGTACTGAACCCTCTCCTCACCCAGCGCTTGGGTTTTCTGCAGTTCAGCACTCAGGACACAGGACGAGTGTGAGACTCCAAGGATGTTTTCCAGCTCTCTACTGCCCTCCAAAGCCTGGAAAACAACAATTAAAATCATCGTTAAATCCCATTCCCAATATCTACTCCATATCTACAACACACCAAAACCAATTTGGAAATTGTTCATAAGCTCTAAATTCCTCATTTTCTAAATAAGCATTGCAATTAAAATATTTTCAATTAGTATCATTGGGGTTTTTTTGTTTTTTTTTTGTTTTTTTTTTTTTTTAATAAAATCTTGTCCACAGGAAATAAATCAACACAACCCTCTGAATACACTGAATTATTTCTCAGCTATTGATGTACAGCAATGAACCTTGTGCTAAATTCAGTCAGGAAACAAAATGGGGAAAAAAGAGAGCAGTGATTTGCATTTTAACATGTACTGGACTATTAAATAATGATACTTTAGTGCTAAATTAAATGGTACAATCACTTCAACACAAAAGGATCTTTAATCCTCAAAGACATAAAAATCTATGCAGTTAATTCATATTTACAGTTATAAATAATAATTGAGAACTACTTCATATTTGTTCTATTTCTGTACAAATTAAAAACTGAGGATGTGGAAAAGCAACTCTTCCAATTTAAAAAATCCAATAAGTTTTTGAGTTTGTTTGCATTTTCTGGATTTCCAAGTCCAACTTGCCTGGTTTCAAGTCTTTTATTTGTTTCCCTACCCCTTCAAAGTCAAATGTTGCATAAAAAAATCCTAATTTTGCTTTCAAATCCTGTATTAGAAGTAGTTTAAAAGACAAATCAGTGTAAACCAGACCTTCAGGCTTGTCAGATTTGCTCTTAGTTTCAGAATTCTGGGCAAGGAATTTCTCACTTGGGAGTGCAGTTGCAGGAACCTGTGTAAAAAAGGTAAAACAATTCCAATTATCCACATCCCCACTCACTGAAAATCCATGTTTGCAATGTTTCCCAGAGTTTTTTCTCGTTGGAATGGGGATGGATCCAGTTCAGCTGTGAGGATTTGTATCAGTGTACTGGACAATGTATTTTCCATCTGTAAAATTAAGTGTATGGAAGTTCACATGAATATTAAGTGTAGGTGTTGGTTTAGACCCGTTCTTATTTGAATGTCACTGCTGGTCTCCTGCAAACCTTTTAAAAACATTCTGAATTATTGAATGCAAACATTTCCATATCAATGAGGCCTCTAATTACTCCAATTGTTCTGTAATTCCGTGTTCCTGTCACTAAGAGATGAGGCTGAATGTGTTGACCAAGGGATTCACTGAATCACAAAAGAACCCCCCAATTAATCAATTTACAGTTTTACACCGGTATAATGTTAATATTTTATTTTCCACTGTTTAAATGTCATCCCAACAATCTGTCCAGTTCCATTACTTGGGAGACACTATCCCACACTGAAGGAATTTCAGCCTAAAGATGTGGGAAAACATCCAGCAGAGGCAAAAACCCCAGGAAACAAACGGGGAGTTCAACTGCAATACTGAAAATAGAGAGCTACAACTTCAAAGCTAATATTTAGGAGAATAAACATCACAGTTGTTGTCTGGTGGTGAAAATGAGATGCAATCACAGCCCTGCAGCCATAGCAAACTCCAAACCGAATGCACTTACACGTCGTGCTCTGTTTGAGGCTGCCCTCTCCTGGATAATCCGCACTTGGATTCGCTCTGCTCGTTCC